>NC_134358.1:566552388-566732388 GCF_048569485.1 Anomaloglossus baeobatrachus | reverse complement strand
AGTGAGCTCGCTGTGTGTGAAGCACCAAGGGGTGCTTCACACACAGCGAGCTCACTGCCGAGATCGCTGCTGAGTCACGCTTTTTGTGACGCAGCAGTGACCTCATTAGCGATCTCGCTGTGTGTGACACTGAGCAGCGATCTGGCCCCTGCTGCGAGATCGCTGCTCGTTACACACAGCCCTGGTTCGTTTTCTTCAAAGCCGCTCTCCTGCTGTGACACACAGATCGCTGTGTGTGACAGCGAGAGAGCGACAAATGAAGCGAGCAGGGAGCAGGAGCCGGCGTCTGACAGCTGAGGTAAGCTGTATCCAAGATAAACATCGGGTAACCAAGGGGGTTACCCGATATTTACCTTAGTTACCAGCCTCCGCAGCTCTCACGCTGCCTGTGCTGCCGGCTCCGGCTCTCTGCACATGTAGCTGCTGTACACATCGGGTTAATTAACCCAATGTGTACAGCAGCTAGGAGAGCAAGGAGCCAGCGCTAAGCAGTGTGCGCGGCTCTCTGCACATGTAGCTGCATTACACATCGGGTTAATTAACCCGATGTGTACAGCAGCTAGGAGAGCAAGGAGCCAGCGCTCAGTGTGCGCGGCTCCCTGCTCCCTGCTCACACTGGTAACTAATGTAAACATCGGGTAACCATACCCGATGTTTACCTTAGTTACCAGTCTCCGCAGCTTCCAGACGGCGGCTCCGTGCAAGCGCAGCGTCGCTTGCACGTCGCTGCTGGCTGGGGGCTGTTCACTGGTCGCTGGTGAGATCTGCCTGTTTGACAGCTCACCAGCGACCATGTAGCGATGCAGCAGCGATCCTGACCAGGTCAGATCGCTGGTCGGATCGCTGCTGCATCGCTAAGTGTGAAGGTACCTTAAGTCCAAACTGAATAGAACTAACTAGAAACTAAATGGCTAAACTCAATGGTAAACAACAACCTCCTGTGGTGCGACAGTAATGGCCTTAATTACAGAACAAAAGACGGTGATTATAGGATGTTCGCTAAAATCCTTTAAGTCATTCGACCCGTCTCTGGATTCCAAAGGTAGAAATGTTAAATGACCCATCTCTTGGACTTCTAGTGTTAAAAGTCCCACAGCCTGCTAAACAGATGGACGCTGGAAAAGTGGCAGAAGGTGGATTTCTCTGATGAATCTTCAGTTGAATTACACCACAGGCGCCACAAATCCTGGAGGAGACCTACTGGAGCCCGTATGGATCCAAAATACACCCAGTAAACAGTTAAGTTTGGTGGTGGAAAGATCATGGTCTGGGGTTACATTAAGTATGGGGGTGTGCGAAACATTTGCAAGGTGAAAGGCAATACAAATAGCCTAAAATATCAAGAAGCATTAGCTACCTCTTACATTCCCAATCATAAAAGGGGTCAAATTCTGCAGCAGGATGGTCTCCATCTCATACATCCATCTCTACAACAAAGTTCCTCCTGGCAAAGAAGATCAAGGTGCTCAAGGACTGGCCAGCCCCGTCACCAGACATGAACATCATTGAGCATGTTTGAGGTAGGATGAAAGAGGAAGCTTGGAAGACAAAACCAAAGAATCTAGATGACCTCTGGGAGGCATGTAAGATGCATTCTCTGCTATTCCTGATGAGTTCATCAATAAATTGTATGAATCATTGTTAAACCTCATGGATGCAGTCCTTCAAGCTCATGGAAGTCACACAACATATTAAATATGGCTCTAATAGCACCATAACTTCACTCACCAATGTTATGCAACATATCTTTGTATTAGAAGTTAATTATTTGTTTGAATTTCACATTACTTTTTGTGGGCGACAAAACTTTTGTCTTGCCAAAATCTGACCTTTCTGTGTTCATTAAATGATCAATATTTCAGCTTTGCAGCAACTTTATTTTCATAACCTAAACCAAATTTGGGTGGGTTTCAGCTTTCAAAAGAGTAATTTATGAAACCAATGGATGAATTTAAAGTCAGGTTATAAGCTTTTATTTACATAACATGGATAAGCGACAGAACTTCTGGCAGGGAGTGTATGCACCAATAGTACAGCCCGGGATGGTAGTATAACAAAAGTCCTGGAGAGCCTACTTTCTCTGTCTGAGAACTAGTGAAAAATTTAGGGATAAATTATCCATGTACAAACTTGTTGGAAGGATGATCCATAGATGGAGCAGACCAATTGCCTCACTACTGAGGTCTCTCTGCGCGAAGACAGCCATATTGGTGACCTGTGGATGTTGTTGTGTATGATGCATAAGTGTCACGCTAGGTACAGGAAAGTACCAAATGCTTGGCAAAAGAAAAGGGAAACCCTGTGTCTAAGGAAAGGGAAGATGTTGACCCCTGACCAAACCTACTGCTGATCCCTAAGGCTAAGTTCACATTTCCGTTGATTTGTATCAGTCACATGCGTCGCTTGACGCATGTGACTGATGCGCTGTTCAACGCTGTACAACGGATGACAAAGAACAGAATTCTTTGTCGGATTCCGTTGTGTTCGGGGGGCGGAGTTCGGGTGGGGGGGGGGCGCCGAGCGGGGCCGTGGCACTGAGGACGTCAGTGCCGCAGGGACTGCAGGACAGGTGAGTGAGTGAGTGAGAGAGTGTGTGAGTGTGAGTGTGTGTGTGTGTGTATACACACATGCTGAATGCGGGAGGGGGCAGAGCCGAGTGGGGGGCGGGGCCAGGCGCTGAGGATGTCAGTGGAAGTGCTGCGGTCTGCATGGCTGGGGACAGGTGAGTGTATGTGTGAGTGAGTGTGTGTGTGTATGTGCATGTATGTATGTATGTATGTGTGTGCACATGCAAAGTGCGGGAGGGGGCGGAGCCGAGCGGGGGGCGGGGCCAGACGAGGGTGTCAGTGGCAGTGCTTGTCTGCATGGCTGGGGACAGGTGTGTGTGTGTGTGTGTGTACATACATGTGCGGAGTGCGGGAGGGGGCGGGGCCAAGCGGGGAAGTGTCGGCCTCCCTGCACACGTAACCAGCCTAAATATCGGGTAACAGCAAAGCACCCGATGTTTACCTTGGTTACCCGATATTTACCTTGGTTACGGGCCTACACCGCTTAGCGCTGGCTCCATGCACCGTAACCAGGGTAAATATCGGGTAACCAACCAAAGCTGGTGACGTGTGCAGGGAGCCAGAGAGCATGCGCAGCGAAATCCGACGGATCTCGCTGCTCAAAAAACGTTACATGCTGCGTTCCCCCCGCCCGGCGGTCAGTCGTTCCACGACTGATCAGTCAGGCGGAGGGTGCAACGCAGCATCATCAGTCACAATCCGCTGCTCATACAAGTCTATGGGAGCAGCGGAATCCGCTAAACGGATTCCGTTGTTTACAAGAGCAGCGGATTGTAACTGATAGATTTTAGCGGAAATGTGAACTTAGCCTTAGTTCCCTCACTACCCTAGTTAGGTTCCGCATCTGTGCGTTGAGCCGGATATCTGACCATAGGTATCCCTAGTGCGGAGCCCTAAATAAGGAATGGATGGGATGAGCTCTTTGTCAACCCCACTAAACACTAAAAGAAGACACAAGGAGGATACACAGGAGAAATGCATGAACTATTTATCTACAGATGACACTGGTAGAAGTTCAGCAAAGCTTTCTGCAACAATACCACAGAGGAGTACAAGCCACCTGCTTGCACCAAGGCATGGATAAACTGAAGAATATCACCAGCAACAGTCCAAAGGAAGGAAGGGATATTTAAGCACCAAGGGAATACTGATAATCAACAGCTGGGTGGAAGTTGAGCTCCTGCTGGGTCTAAAAGGGTGAGAGATGAATCCAGCAGGAAAGCTACGTATATCAACGATTACTGAGAGTAGGAACAATGGAAAGTCAGGGAGCATTCTGCACAGCCAAATGCTGTGACCTTCTATGGCCTGAAACCACATGACTGTCACCTGTGACAATAAGAGGATTTCTCCAGAGACTGATTGACATCACTATAACTGAAACCAGGTGTCAGGGTAAAGAACCATTTGAGTCATCTATCATAGCTGATGAGACCGGCTATCAAAAGTGTTCCAGCTACCAAGATGATGACAAACCCTGATAAACACCAGCTGTGAAAAAGATTACATGAGTGTTATGGGCGTTTGAGATACATTTTGTATAACATGAGGGAAATGTTAGGAAGATCAAGAGATAAAAGTTATAGCAAAATGTATTCCCAAGAAATGTTCCATGGCACGCACAAAACAAGGTTTATAGAATTGTACTTATCAAACACCTGTTTTTGGGATGGAGACAGGAGACCGCGACCTTGGATTTGTGCAGAGCTTGTGTTATTAACATCTGTGGGTTAGGCTACTTTCACACATCCGGTTTGAGCCGTGCGGCTCAATCCGGCTGTGAAACCTATGCAACGGATGCGGTGAAAACACCGCATCCTGTGCATAAGTTTTTACATGCGGCCGGTCCGTTTTTTTCCGGTTGCGGCACGCTACTGAGCATGCGCAGTGGAAAAAAACGCATGCGGCGGCCGGATGCGGTTTTTTTCCGCATCGCGCCGCATCCGGCATCCATAGGCATGCATTGAAAATGCGCCGCAGCGGCCGGATGCGGCGCGATGCGGTTTTTTTTGCCGGAGCAAAAAACATTGCAGGGAACGTTCTATCCGGCCGCCGCATTTATTTATTTTGCCGCATCTGGAAAAAACCGGATGCACCGCAAAGCCATCAGGTACAATCCGGTTACAATGCAAGTCTATGGGGATAAACCGGATGCGATACCGGATCCGGTTTACCCGTTTTTTTCCGGATTGTACCTGATGGGAAAAAACTGATGTGTGAAAGTAGCCTTAGATAAGCAGCAGGGGGAGACCTTTGTAGACAGTGTCACTCACTTCAAGTATCTGTTGTAGGATAACTAACATTTTGAGAAGCAAATTCCGCAAATAGATTTTCACCAATTAGAAACAGGTATAAGTATATCTAAGCGACTACACCGTGTGCAGAATTATTAGGCAAGTTATATTTTAGAGGATTTTTTTTATTATTGATCAACAACTATGTTCTCAATCAATCCAAAAGACTCATAAATATCAAAGCTTAATATTTTTGGCAGTTGGAGTGGGGTTTTTAATTTTGGCTATCTTAAGCCTGCTTTACACGTTACAATTCTGCATACGATATCGTATGCGATTGTAACCGCCCCCATCGTATGTGCGGCACGTTCAATTTGTTGAATGTGCTGCACATACGAGTAACCCTCCGTCACACGTACTTACCCGTCCATACGACCTCGATGTGGGCGGCGAACATCCACTTCCTGGAGTGGGAGGGACGTTCGGCGTCACATCGATGTCACGCGGCATCCGGCCAATAGAAGCGGAGGGGCGGAGCTGAGCGGGATGTAAACATCCCGCCCACCTCCTTCCTTCCGCATTACCGGCCGGGAGCCGCAGGACGCAGGTAAGATCTGTTCATCGTTCCCGGGGTGTCACACACTGCGATGTGCGCTACCCCGGGTACGATGAACAATCTGACGTTCAATTCATGAGAAATGAACGACGTGCGTGCGATGAACGTTTTCCGTTCAATCGCACGTAGCTGTTACACACTGCAATGTACCTTACGATGCCGGATGTGCGTCACTTACGACGTGACCCCGCCAACACATTGTAAGATACATTGCTGCGTGTAAAGCGGGCTTTAGGAGGATATCTGTTTGTGCAGGTAACTATTACTATTACTGTGCAGAATTATTAGGCAACTTAATAAAAACCAAATCTATTCCCATCTCACTTTTTTATTGTCACCAGGTAAACCAATATAACTGCACAAAATTTAGAAATAAACATTTCTGACATGCAAAAACAAAACCCCAAAAAATTAGTGATCAATATAGCCACCTTTCTTTCTGATGACGCTCAGCAGCCGACCATCCATAAATTCTGTCATTGCTTGATCTGTTTACAATCCACATTGCGTGCAGCAGCCATCACAGCCTCCAGACACTGCTCCCAGAGGTGACTGTTTTCCCTCCCTGTAGATCTCACATTTTATGAGTTACCACAGGTTCTCTATGGGGTTCAGATCAGGTGAACAAGCGGGCCATGTCATTATTTTTTCATCTTTTAAACCTTTACTGACCAGCCACTCTGTGGAGTAGTTGGATGCATGTGATGGAGCATTGTCCTGCATGAAAATCATGTTTTTCTTGAACGATACCGACTTCTTCCTGTACCACTGCTTGAAGAAGTTGTCTTCCAGAAACTGGCAGTAGGTCTGGGAGTTGAGCTTCCCTCCAACCTCAACCCGAAAAGGTCCCACAAGTTCATCTTTGATGATACCAGTCCATACCAGTACCCCACCTCCACCTTGCTGGCGTCTGAGTCGGAGTGGAGCTCTCTGCCCTTTACTGATCCAGTCTCTGGCCCATCCATCTGCCCATCAAGAGCCACTCTCATTTCATCATCCATAAAACCTGTGAAAAATCAGTCTTCAGATATTTCTTGGCCCAGTCTTGAGGTTTTATCTTATGTTCCTTAGTCAGAGGTGGTGGTTTTTCAGCCTTCCTTACCTTGGCCATGTCCCTGAGTATGGCACACCTTGTGCTTTTTGATATTCCAGTAACGTTGCAGCTCTGAAATATGGCCAAACTGGTGGCAAATGGCATCTTGGCAGCTTCACGCTTCATTTTCCTCAATTCATGGGCAGTTATTTTGCGCCTTTTTTGCCCAACACGCTTCTTGCGACCCTGTTGGCTATTTGCCATGAAACGCTTGATTGTTCGGTGATCATTCTTCAAAAGTTTGTCAATTTCAAGACTGCTGCATCCCTCTGCAAGACATCTCACAATTTTAGACTTTTCAGAGCCCGTCAAATCTCTCTTCTGATCCATTTTGCGAAAGGAAAGGAAGTTGCCTAATAATTAAGCCCCCCTTATATAGGGTGTTGATATCATTACACCGCACCCCTCCTCATTACAGAGATGCACATCACCGGATTTACTTAATTGGTAGTTGGCTCTCAAGCCTATACAACTTGGAGTAGGACATGTATAAAAAGCATCATGTGATCAAAATACTAATTTGCCTAATTGTGCCGCCCCCGTGCCAGCAGTCGGGCTGCTCGGATCCGGACCTGCAGTGTGACTCGAGGGACTCTGCCGGACCCGGGGGTCGCGCGGACACTTCAAACAAAAGGGGACATAGTTGTACAGGATTTGACGTAAACTGTGACGCCACACACAGTGTGTGGTGAAATGTAGCACCACCGCTACTGTTGTGGGGTACCCGGGGGACGATGGGATGGCAGCTGGATGTTAACCCCTCCGTTGGTAGGGATGGATGCCCCGGGGCCCAGTGTCTCTTATGCTGAGGATGGTGACTGCAGAGGCCGGCGCGCCCGGTCAGACCGGGGGATGTTAGTTTACTCACGATTAAATGAATCACACAAGTCCAATGGTAAACCAAGGTGCTGGTGGCCGGCTGCCGCGGTCGGGTGTATCTGGTCCCACACCCGGGCTAGTGGTCTGTGTCACTTTACTCTGCACTCCGTGTTTGGTGTGGTGGACTTCCCAGTGTGAAACACGGGAGTCCGCTCCCGGTCCTTTTGTTGGGAGCTGTGCCCACTGACTCTGGCCCGTGGGATCTACCAGGCCCTGGCGCATGCCCTATCCCCCGCGGTGGGCTATTGTCTGCTTTTGGGACTTTGGTTGGGACAGGACCTATAATCCTGCCCTCAATTAGTTAATTAGCTAGGCTGTTGGTTCCGGTCCTGGCTTCAGGGTCCAAGTACCCCCTCTGTGCACGGTTTCCGGGTCGGTTCTCCGGTGTCAGTACCGGCGGGCTCCAACCCTGCCCGGTCCACCTCGGATCTCCGGCAGCCGTCTTCCCATCTCCTTATAGACATGGACGACCGCCTGCCACCTAGCCAGTACGCCGGGGCTCCAACCCCGAAGCCTTTGCTTTCTGAACTTGAGCATCACCTCCTCACTACTCCACTCTCTGTCTTAGACTACCCTTAGACTACTGCTTTTTACCGCCCCGGGTTCTCCAGCCCCCTAGGTGGGCTTTCTCCATCCGCCTGGTCCCGCCCACTGGTGTGCCTTTCCTACCCTGAGGGGGGTGACTAGGGTTTCAGGTCGGCTATGTGTAACCCTGTGTGGTATGGTGTTATGTGGGTGCCTATTTGTGTGACCACCTGGTTTTGCCAGGGCGTCACATAATGATTCTGCACACAGTTTATTATATTCTAAGGGTATAAAAGGCCTTTTGATGTATTATTTGACAGACAACAGCTTGCAAACGGATTAACGACCTTATAGTGTATGCCTTGTTGTCTCTTTGCTGGGCAAGCAGAAACTGCTACCTATGTTTGAACGCAGATGTCCACGTGCCTCCATTGATAGATCCAGAGATTCTCCCATGACACCCACGGTACAGCAGAGACGGCGAGCAAGGGGCATTGTGTGAGGTGGAGGGGTATTATGGAAAGGAGCAGTGTTTTGTTTTGGGTTTTTTTTTTACAAACATAAGGTAAAATTTACTATTTAAATCATCTTCCATTGTGAGTGTGAAAGAGCAGGTGAGTGTGATTTGTTTCTAAGTGTGATTTGGATTAAGTGTGTGACTTTTGATTTAATGATTTTTGGATTCAGGGAGTTTAGAAGGGAATAACTTACTGAATCACTGTATTTTTAATTACTAAATATTTCTGTCTTGTGCAATCCTCATTAGGTAAATGTGCTCCATTATTGACAATGCCATCCAGTGTACATCTTGTCGCATATATACAATCTTTGAACAGCCATTTGAGGGTGTACACTGCTGTGTGAGATGGGTGCACGTTGTACATTTGGAAGCCAAAGTATTGGATCTAAATGAGCAGATGGCAAAACAGATCCGTAGACAATATGGAGAAGTCAGCAGGTGCTCGCTGGGGTAGATGTGGGGGAGGATGGTAGTATAAAGATGCAGGGCAGTGAGGCAGCCAGCTGGGTCACAGTTGGAGGGAAGGGTGCCAAGGAGGCTCATCCTGATCTGCCACACAAACAAGTATTGCTAATTGGCAGATTAAAGGGGTGTCAGTATAGGGGTAGCACTGTTGCAGCAAGACACGTTCTCTGAAAGTCAGGGGAATGTCTACTCCAGTAGGTGGGAAAATTTGTGTGCAGGACAGGCCAGGCCAGATAGGTGTTGAGAGTGGGGGACTCCATTATTAGAGGAACAGATAGGGCAATCTGTCACAAAGACAGGGATTGCAGAGCAATGTGTTATTGTTAGGTTGACCAATAGGTCACAACTGTTGCTTTCGCGGGCGGAGGGGCCACGCTCGCTGCGTTCGGGTCCGGGGCTGCTGCTGCTTGGTGGCTCGAGCGGTGGGCTGAACCCGGGGACTCGAGCAGCGCTCCTCGTCCATGAGTGAAAAGGGGGTGGTTTGTTTGAGGGGGATAGTCTGTGACGCCACCCACGGGTCGTTGTGATAATGGGTACCACCGCTGCTGGTGACGGGGATCCCGGGAGCGATGGCAGGGAGCAGCTAGGATGTTGGTTCCCCCTCCGTGGGTAGGGGTTGGTGATCCCGGGGCCTGGTGGTGGTACGGGGAGGCAGGGTAGCTGGGGTGCAGGGTTGCGAAGGCAGCGCGGCGCGGTGCTGGATTGCACTGTTGTACTCACTCAGGCACAGATCCACAGAGTCTCTGGTAAACCAAACGGCTGGATGGACGGGTCCCGCAGCCAGCTGCAGTGTCTTTGCTCTCCCCGGACAGCTTGATGGTGGCTGTCTTTCCTTGCACCGCCGTAAGATGCATTGACTCTGATGGTTTCCCAACGGTAGTCCGCTCCCCGGCGTATATGTACTGAAGGAGCCCGTTTTGCCCGCAGGCGCTGGCCCTTTGATTTCTAGCCTATGGAGGTGGCTCTTTATCCTCACTGTGTGGACGGTTGCCTTCTGTCGGGTTTTGGGTGTTAGGGAACTCCTGGGGTTCCGGTCACTATCGGATTTGACCATTGTCGGCGGCTCCTAGCCTGGTCGGGGTCTGAAGGCCCTGCCTTTGTGCTTAGTGCAGATCTGCTCCCCGGCTCGGTACCGGCGGGCCACCGCCCTTCCCCGGTCCTACGGTTCCGCTGATTTGCACAACTTCCTGCAGACGGCCACCACCGTCTGCCGACCTTGCTGACAGTGCTTGGGCTCCTACCCAGACACTAGCAGTTTCTGTCCTCTCACTTTCAACTCCAACTCGAATCTATTGCTTTTTCCCGCCTCCAGCCTGTGAACTCCTCGGTGGGTGGGGCCAACCGCCTGGCTCTGCCCCACCTGGTGTGGACATCAGACCCTGGAGGAGGCAACAAGGATTTTGTTTGACTGATGTTAACTATCCAGGGGAGGGGGTGTGTGTGTGATGTTATGTCTGTGACTACCTGGCTAGTCCAGGGCGTCACATTGCCAGCGATGACCAAATGCGGAGCGAGTCATAGGCCCCCCTCAGCTTCTCTCAGCCTTAATGAGATACAGACAAGAGACTGGTATCTGCACATAAGCAAGAGATGTGCGCTCTGAAGAGGACTAGTTTATTTTCACACATACAGGGTTTATCATGCTAATAGGGGAGTAGCTATGACATATACAAAGAAAAAGTTTCTATTTCTTGACAAAGCATAAATGAGTTTCGATTCTTGGCATAAGCGTAAGTTTCCATTTCTCAGTAAAAGCATATGTTGTTTTTTTTAGAAATATAGTTTAACTCTCATTGTTCTTGAGTAGGCGCAAGTCTTATCTCTCTGTTCTTTTCGCAAGACATAACATTCAGAGTCCTTGAATCCACTCTCAGCATCTGAACGTAGCTGGGCTTGTAAAACACCTGTCAGAGCAGCATGAATGTCCATCTATTCAATTTTAGTTAACTCTTTCCTCACATTATCTTCCTGGTGCTCAAGTTTGGCACCTTGCTGATCATGTTGACAAATTACTGGGAAGGGCTGGTAAGGACCCAGTGGTCATTGTGCACATCAGCACAAATGACAAAGATAGTGGTAGGTGGAAGATCCTTAAAGGGAATCTGTCAGCAGGTTATTGCTACCCCATCTGAGAGCCGCATAATGTAGAGACAGAGACCCTGATTCCAGTGATATGTCACTTACTGAGCCGTTTGCTGTCATTTCGATAAAATCACTGTTTTCTCTGCTGCAGATCTATCAGTTATACAAAGCTCATGAATATGCTGGACTACCTGCAGCACGCCAAGTAGTCCTGTAATGATAATCTACTGCTGATTAAACTGTGATTTTCTCAAAACTACACTAACACTAAGAAGCTCAGTAAGTGACATCGCTGGAATCAGGATCTCTGCCCCTGCGGTATGCTGCTTTCAGATTAGGTGGCAAAAACCTGCTGACAGATTCCCTTGAAAAAGGATTTCAGGGAAATAAGCTGTAACCTTAAAGCAAACACTGCAAAGTTTTTTTCTAAAATAATGCCTGTACCAGATGCCTGAGAGGCAGCAAGAGATTAGGAGGTAAATAAGTGGCTCAGGAACTGGTGTAGGAGGAAGAGTTTTGGGTTACTGGAGAACTGGGCTGACTTATCTTTTGGCTGCAGGCTTTATGTGAGGGATGGGTTGTAGCTCAATGGGGAGGGTGCAGTTATTCTGGGGGGGGAAATGGCTAAAAGGTTGGAGGAGTGTTTAAACTAGGTACTGGGGGGGTTAGCATTTACTGTACAGGAGGGGAAGATAGTACAGATACTGACTGAGCATAAGTAATGAAATTGGAGGTGGAATGGGGGGGAGGGGTTAGGACAGTTACACTAAGCAAGAATAGAGATAGAAAAATACATAAAGTGCATGTGCACTAATGTGCACCAATACCAGAAGCCTCACCAATGGGATGGCAGAATTAGAATTATTGTTGAAAAATATTTATGATATGGTGGGGATAACGTAGACACGGCTAGACGAGAGCGATTCTAGGACCTGGCTAATAAATTACAACAATATAGTCTGTTCAAGAATGACCATACAAATAAGGGGTGTGTTTATACGTAAAATTGTCCCTATAACCCATCCTACGTGATGATATATGTGAGGCTAATCAAAATGTAGAAGGTGGAGATAAGGGGAGGGAGAAAGAAGAATATAACAAACCCCTTTCAGTATTTTAAGTCTTCAAATATGGTGGAAGTGGCAAAAGAGATCTCAATAAACCAAATAGATGAGGCAGAGAATCAGGGAGAAGTGCTTATTATGGGGGACATCAACTACCCTGAAATAAAATTGGGGAGCAGAAACCTGCAGGTTCTGTAAAGGAAACAGATTTTTGATAACAACTGGTTCAGGGCCAAAAAAGAAGGGGGGCACTGCTACACCTAATATTAACCAATAGGCAGGACCGCATATCAAATATATGGGTTGGGGTCATTTGGGTAATAGTGTTCACAAATTAATAAGTTTTCATGTATCCTTGAATAAGATTTACGGTATAAAGGCTACAAGGACACTCAATTACAGGAAGGCGAATTTCCAACGGTTGAGAGATGATTTTAGTGTCAGAAACTAAGACAATGTGTGACGCCCTGGACAAGCCAGGGGTCACAGGTAATGACATCACCACACCCTACACCCCGGTTAGGCACATCAAAGCTAGACCAGAAACCCCTGTTGCCCTCCCCAGGGGCTGATGTCCACACCAGGGGGTGGAGCCAGGCGGTTGGTGTCCACACACCAAGGAGTTCACAGTCCTGGAGGAGGGAAAACACAGGCAGAAAGAGTTAGAGTTTGGAGGAGGAAGTCAGAGGGAGAGTTGAGCTCAGGCAGAGCTTGAGTGGTAGAGGAACAAGTGTGAGGAGAAAAGTGACAGCAACAGAGCCTGAAGTGAGTTCGGGTGTGTGCCCCGGACAGAGACAGCAAGGTTAGCAGACAGTGGTGACCGTCTGCAGGAGTGGCTTATCGGAGGTGCAGTGAGGACCGTGGACGGGTGGTGACCCGGCGGTACCGGACCGGTACACAAGGAGAAGCCAGCACCATTGGCAGGGGCCTTTCGGATCCCGGCAAGGCTTGGAGTCGCCGTGAATTTGCCAAATCCGTCAGTGAAGGGGACCTCCGGTTCTCCAAACAACTAAGTCCCGATTGAAGGCAACAGTCCAACCGTATGAGAGAGACACCGCCACCGCCATGGCACCAGTTTCTCAGGGGCCAGCGCCTGCGGGCAAAGAGGGGCTCCTCCGGCCCATATCCAAGTCAGGGAGCGGGTTACCGGTGGGAATCCATCGCAACCAACAGAAGTACTAGGTGCAGGGAAAGAGACAGTCACCGTTAACTACCGGGGAAAAGCAACAGCAGCCGTCCATGGGAACCGTCTTTCCAGCCGTGTGTTTTACCGAGAATTGTGTCAACGTCTCAGGCTGAGTGAGTACCACCGTGCCGTGCGGCACAGCGCTGCCCCCGCGACCCTGCACCTCACCAGGCCCCGCACCCGGCCTGCCATCCACCCCTACCCCATCACCGGGCCCCGGGACAACCAACCCCCTACCCACGGAGGGGAGGAATAACAACAAAGCTGCTCCCTGTCATCGCTCCCGGGATCCCCGTCCAGAGCAGCGGTGGTGTCCACACAATCACCACAACCGTGGGTGGCGTCACGGACAATATGCCCAAAACCCAAACCACCCCTTTTCACTCACGGGCGAGGAGCGCCGCTCGAGTCCCCGGGATCCGGCCCATCGCTCGAGCCACCGAGCAGCAGCGGCCGCAGCAGCAGCGGCAGCCGGACCCGAGCAGTGGGAGAGCGCAGCGTCCCCTCCTCCGCCCGCGACAACTGTACTGAGAAATCAAACTGCACAGCAAATGGGACACTGTTATAAGCAAGGAGCCGTGCACAATGTATACCCTATGGGAAACGCTAGAAATGGGAGGAAACCGATGGCTAAATAGACCTGTAAGGGGTGCGATAAATGACAAAAAGGTTGGTACATAAAATGAGAATAATGGGAATAGGGGAAAATATATGTAACTGGAGTAAGTCTTTGCTCCACTAATCCTCACTCTCCTTCACTATCCCCAAACTCCAGCACTCTCCACACAAATTATCTCCCTTCCCTCTTACCTCCCCACCTGCCCTCATCTGCTGACCTGCTGCTAAATCTCAGATCTCTCCTAATAACACTCAGAACATGCCGCCGCACTCTCTCTGGGGTCCTCCATAACCACCCTTTGTTTCCGATCACTGAGCATGGTGAGATTAGGTTTGGAAAAATGCAAAGGGAAGCACAGTTAAAGGGAACCTGTCATCAGAAATTTTGCTTTAAACCTAAAAGTTTCCCCTTCTGCAGCTCCTGGGCTGCATCCTAGCAAGGTTCCTCTAGTTTTTCTGGCCCCTTTTTATACCAAAATAAACACTTTATAAAGTTGTACCTTTTCGTATGTAAATTTCGTAAATTATCCATGAGGGCGGGCTGCCTGGTGTCCGTTACTGTCCTGGCGATTTACGCCGCCCCCGAATGCTGAATTTCAAACCTCAGGATGCCGCCCCTGGGCGCCCGAGGTCCCGCACATGCACTGTGGGACTGTAGCGGGACTGTGCACTGCGTGCACGTGTGACCGCTGGCGACGTTTTGCGCAGGCACGAGGTTATGGGCGGTGCTGCCATCAGCAAGTGCCGCCCATAACCTTGTGACCATGTCGCGGGCGGAGGAGGAGACGCTGCGCTCTCCCACTGCTCGGGTCCGGCTGCCGCTGCTGCGGCCTGCTGCTGCTCGGTGGCTCGAGCGATGGGCCGGATCCCGGGGACTCGAGCGGCGCTCCTCGCCCGTGAGTGAAAGGGGGATTGGTTTTTGGGATTCTTTATTGTCCGTGATGCCACCCACGGTTGTGGTGATTGTGTGGACACCACCGCTGCTCTGTATGGGGATCCCGGGAGCGGTGACAGGCAGCAGCAAAGTTGTTGGTTCTCCCCTTCGTGGGTAGGGGGTGGTTGTCCCGGGGCCCAGTGATGAGGTGGGGGATGAAGGATGGCGGGGCCGGTGCAGGGCTTGGTGGGGTGCAGGGACGCGGGGGCAGCGCTGTGCCTCACGGCACTGTGGTACTCACTCGGCCTGAGACGGGGACACAGTTCTCGGTAAAACACACGGCTGGAAAGACAGTTCCCACGGACGGCTGCTGTTGCTTTTCCCCAGTAGTTGCCGGTGACGGTCCCTTTTCCTGCACCTAAGTCTATGTTGGTAGCGATGGGTTCCCACCGGTAACCCGCTCCCCGTCTTGGATATGGGCCGGAGGAGCCCCTCTTTGCCCGCAGGCGCTGGCCCTGAGAAACTGGTGCCTTGGCGGTGGCGGTGTCTCTCTCCTACGGTTGGACTGTTGCCTTCAATCGGGACTTAGCTGTTGGGAGACCCAGGAGGTCCCCTTCACTGACGGATTTGGCAAATTCACGGCGACTCCTAGCCTTGCCGGCATCCGAAAGGCCCCTGCCAATGGTGCTGACTTCTCTTCGTATACCGTTCCGGTACCGCCGGGCCACCACCCGTACACGGTCCTTTCGGCAACCTCCGATCAGCCTCTCCTGCAGACGGTCACCGCCGTCTGCTGACCTTGCTGTTCTCAGTCTGGGGCACACACCCGGACCAACTTCAGGCTTTCTCAACTGTCACTTTCTCTTCCACTTTAACTCCTCTCCTTTGCTCCTCTACCACTTCACTCTCACTTTAAACTCTGACTTCCACTAACTTCCAAGCTAGACTGCTTTCAACTCCTTCCACTTCCTCCTCCAAACTCTATCTGCCTGGTTTTCCCACCTCCAGGACTGTGAACTCCTTGGTGGGCGGAGCCAACCGCCTGGCCCACCCCCTGGTGTGGACATCAGCCCCTGGAGGAAGGCAACAAGGATTTTTGGGTAGCTTCGGTGTACCTATCCGGGGTGTAGGGTGTGGTGGTGTCATGACCTGTGACCCCTGGCTTGCCCAGGGCGTCACAACCACACTTTCCCCTCTTCCTCCAGCGTTCTGCGCCGGCCAAATGACCAGACGTCACCTCCTTCCCATCGTACCCTGCAGCAGGAAATAGATGGGAGGAGCGGAGCAGCACAGCACAGGAGAAGCGGAAAGGATCTGAACGACGTACAGAGGGGAGAGCTCGGCCACGAGAGTATGGGCGGGCACTTGCGATGCAATTACAGCGCTGCCCATACTCTCGTGCCTGCGACCACGTCACCAGGTGTCCTGGCGTGCACGGGACCTCGGGCGCAGTGGGCGGCGTCCTGAGGGATGATTTGGAGCTTGGGGGGACGGCGTAAGGGACAGCAACGGTCAGCAGAGAGCCCGCCCCCATGGAGAATTTACAAGATTTTCATACCAAAAGGTACAGCTTTATAAAGTATTTATTTTGGTTTAAAAGGGGGCACAGAAAGTATAGAAACCTTGCTAGAATGCAGCCCACGAGCTGCAGAGGGGGAAACATTTAGGTTCAAAGCCAAATTTCTGATGACAGGTTCCCTTTAAAGAGAAGTAAGGCCCTGTGCGCACTAGAAAAAGGATTTTTCTCAAGAAATTTCTGCAGAATTTCTTAAGAAATTTCTTGAGTGAAGGATTACAGCGGAGCCCACGTTTTTGGTTTTTTTTCAGTTTTTTTTTTAATACGTATGTTTGATTTTGTCTTGCTAAATTCTACTAAAAAGGGGCTGAAAGCCCGTACTTACGAAGCGCTCACTGATATCCTAATCAGGCACGAATACTAATATTCTTTATAGCAAGATACTATTTATTTTAATAGCACATGAATAGTTAATGGTACATAGGCATTTAGAACTATAGTCATAGAATCTTATACAATAACAGAAATATGCATCAACATTACCGTTTGTTGTAGCAATCCTTTCACATCGGAGGGAACTCGATTTAATGATAAAGGAAACAACATGGCATCTTGCATCACAGGAGCAGTGCGTACACTTCAATGTCCTGGAAGGTTTCCCCTAACATTAAGCGAGTCCGGTGTAATTTTATAGGAAAACTTTGTAGGTTGTGTTTAAATGGTCACCAGCATGTGACAGCTGAGTCATGTTCATGTAACTTGACCACAAACTGCTGTGGGCACCAGCAGCTTCCTGCACATTTACTTGTACATCCTGCCAGTTGACAACTGACCGACCATAGTTGACCATAGTGTTAGTGAAATATTGCAATGAGCCGTAAATTTCATATGCAAGCTTCCTTAAACCTGTCTTTAAGCCAACCACAAGTTTCCGGTAAGTGGAACTGTAAATGTGACTTCCTCATTATCTTATTCTTTGGTCATAGTGAAATTGGTTATCCAAAGGACATCTCTTTGATACTGAATTATTGATAGGTCAAATAATATCTGGGATCACTCCTATCTTTTGATTATGATCCCTATCTAATGACACATTCTTCAGTCATATCACATTGGTATCACAATCGGTCCTTGATCCCAGGGATTATTTTCCATCATCAGTATTCCACTAGAAGAAGATCACTCGGAATATACCATACCATGACCAAGAAATATTGTTTGCCACAAATTTTGTTTTCTTGGTTTGTTTAGATAAACGTTGCACTTTCACTACTTTTGTACAGTATATTAAAACTAAAAGCAATATTATCTGAAAAGCTCCCTTGAATATCATGTGTTTTGGCATTTGCTCGATATTCAAAGGAATCATTACACATTACATTTCCCGATATGTTACTACAAGTTTCACTAGACCCATTTATGAACATATTGGCATAAGGCCATAACATATCATGAATTGTCCTTTCCACTAAGCTGGGTTTAAAAGCATGTACAGTATTTATAGCTGTCCCGAAACTTATTTTTATATTCCCCATAGAGATGAATCCCAGGTTGGTCAGTCCAGTCTTATTTCTTGGTACCCAAATTCCTCCCTTAAAAGCCAGATATTGCAAATTGGTGACTATTGCATTCAAATTGCCTTGCCACCATGGAAGATTGATCCATCCCATTACGGAAATGGGTACTGTAGTGTTCTATAGACGAACATTTCAAGTGTCTTTATCAGCAAGATGATCAGAACAACTTTTCCACTTTAAGATTTCCTCCATCGATACCGAGACATCCAGATAAGGGATATTGGTGGCTGTAAGCGAAGAATGTGTACAGATCCAGCAATCTGTGTGTTGAAAATGTGATGATGCATCAGAAATTTATTCGCCATAGGTTCCTCCTGATGTAGACTTGTCCATCCAACGACCAAAGAGGCAAACATCAAACACAGGAATTTCTCCATCTCATCACTATCGAGCTCTTCCCAATAACCGATACCATGGATTCCGCTTATTTACCACACCTTCTGCAAATAAAGATACACTATTATTCTCGTAAATAACATTTTTCTTGTGGGACATATTCCCACTTCTCCACTCCTGGTCTCATTATCAGGAGAGTACGATCTTTTCCGACCGCTATTACCTCTGTCTCTGAGGGCGGTCCTTGGAGGTTTTGAATCCATATTTTTGCTCCTATATTTTTAATATTAGAGGATCCAAAACCTTTAGTACCCCGTATTGTTAATTCTGCCGGGGCAGTTCCTTCTCTTATTTCAGACAAGTTTATTGGAATTATCAACACCTGAGCCACCTTCTGGTGTTTCATCAAGATCAAAGGTTCATTTCCAAAATTTAGCATCAGTACCTTGATTTCTCCCTGATAATCTGCCTCTATTACCCCTCCCACCACTATGGCTCCTTTTAACACTAAACTAGAACGAGTGGCTATTTGACCATAATGATCCTTTGGTATCTGGCAACCCAATCCTGTTGAAATTGGTTTTACCTTACCTGGGGGTACCACGACAGTTTCCAATGTACTGAGGTCTAAACCTGAGGAATAAGGTGTCGCTCTTTCTGGTGTGCCCAAACAGCTGTACCTTGTCTTGTCAACTGTTGGACTGACTTGTCTGATGGTTGCCGCTTTATCTGCTTTTGAATTAAACAAACGTTCAAGTGAGTTAGTAGGGACATGAGCATCAACATGAAATACAGTGGTCTTGGTAGATTGAATAATCCCTTCAATGTCTTGCCACACTTCCCTGACCATCTCAAACGCATTTTGCTGTTCCTCTCCCCAGTGGAACTCATATTTTTTCCTCGTTACTTTGTACAAATGAGCCAACATTTGTCCCAAATGAGGGATATGTTGTCTCCAAAAATCAAACAATCCAACATAAGACTGAGTCTCCTGTTTGGATTTAGGGACCGGAAAATTAATAATTTTCTGTCTGGCATTGGGCAAGATCTCTCTGTGCCCCTTGTTCCACTGAATCCCTAGAAATGTTACCACCTGAGACGGTCCTTGAAACTTGGCATCACTGATTTCCCATCCTTTACTCCACATATGAGCAACCAGTTTTGTCAATTGATCTTTCACACTTTGCTCATCTTGTCCTTGTATCATTATATCATTGATATAATGTGAAATCTACATTTCCTTATGACAAGGCATAACCCCAAAGGAGAATTTTCCTTTGGTTAGATTAAGAGTCATCCATTTTAGGACATCAATTCCCAAAATATATTCTGGTATAGGAACTACCAGCACCGTATACTGCTTGATAGGTAAATTACCTATCTTCAAAGCTACCTGTGTCTGAACCCCGGTGATCACTTGACCACCTAGTCCAGCAATTTTTACTCGAGGTCCTTTTATTTTTTTCTGGGTTTCCATGAATTAAAGTAGCCTCCGCCCCCGTGTCAATCAAAGCTGGGACTCTTTGAACATTTCCCCGTTTCCAATGTATGCTAAGATTGACGTAGGGACGTTCGTCCCTTTTTATCAATAGGGGGGCTTGGCTGGCTACCTATGGTAAATCACTTCCTTCTGAACTTTCATTTACACAGACTTCAGTCTGTGTATTAGCCCTTCCTTCCATGACCTTTGTGGCCACGGCTGCAGCCAATTCTTCCCATGGATAAACTGACTGAAAATCTTCTCAAGACACATTCTTTGGGGATTTTTCCCCTTTTCCCTCTGATTTCTTTACCTTGGGGGTTTTTGAGCCCCCTCCCACATTTGTAGTGGTCACTTTCTTTGCGGATAGAACTTTCTGTTTGTACAACTTACATAATTCTCCTGTCTCCTTTCCATCAATCCTTTCCTTATTGATCCCGGCTTTAAGCAAAGCCTGTAACGTGTCTTTGCGAGACACCCGTGGGGCCTCCCCTACTGATTTCTCTTTCCAATTAGGATTGTTTGGCTTACTGTTACCAAGATGGCCTCCAGGGGATGGTTTATCCCACTGTCCCATATCCTGTAACTCCCTCATCCTCCCTAGAACTACACCGATTGATTCTCCAGTCAGCGCTACAGTTAAGGTTAAAATAACTGTTTTGTATGCTGGAGGAGCATGTTTAACCAGCCTATTTCTTATGCTGGCTTTCAATGGGTACAGGAGATAATCATCATCCATTCCCAAAAGAGGAAGAGCATTCCTCATTGCTTCTTCCTTCAGTCTTTCCATACCATCTTTTAAGGTATACCAAGGTTTATCATTGATAGGAAAGTCTGCTTCTGATGGGTATTTGTCCAGAAAAGCATGGGCTAAGATCATGATTAAGTTTTGAGTACCATGCTCATTACGATCAACAAAATAATTTTTTATTGATCTCTGAATTACTGGGTCCCGAGACATGGTGACAAATTTTGCCACGTCTCCGGCGTCAAAGTTCACTCCACCTCCTCCGAGATCGTGCACCCTGACCAACCAGGGAATTTTTCCTTCTCCTGGTTTTTGTCTAAACTGTGTTAAAATGCTATCAACTTCTCCCTGAGAGTAATCTTCAATGGTTACTCGATTTTTTACATGAGGAATCGTTCTCTCATTTGTGATGGCATTATCATCTTCGTCATATTGCAGATTCCCCTGACCATCCCGGACATGTTCCCGGATGATCTCATTCTCTGCCCTCTCTAGGCGCCTCCTTACTGGATTAGCCTGAATCTTCCCTTTATGGTAATCTTCCTCATCAGATGATGAAGATGAATCCCACACATCCCCATCCCAAGTATCGGGATCCCAGTTTATAGAAGCTGAGACGATACTTTTATGTACTTTGGTTTTATTTACTTTTCCTCTTCTTTTCTTGTACTTATTTTGAGCAATTTTGATTTTATTTACCTTTCCTCTTCTTTTCTTGTACTTATTTTGAGCAATTTTTATGGCAGCTTTTTCTGCCACATTCTGATAATGTTCCAATTTATCCTTCAACAGTCTGGTATTACATTCCAGAACTGTTTTCAGGCAACCTAATTCTATCATCTTTTGTTCAATCTGGGAACTTTTCTTCTGCATCTTTAGATTACGCTCATGCATTACACTATATGCACTTGCCAAAATCCAGATGCGCCGTCCTAAAGACACTACATCACCTGCTTTCACAGGGACACTACCGAATACATTCACAACATCAGTAGCTTCACTACCCTTAAGCTTATCCTGCCATTGTTCTGCCAATCCACAAGACACTACATCACCTGTTTTCACAGGGGCACCACTGAGTACATTCACAACATCAGTAGCTTCACTACCCTTAAGCTTGTCCTGCCATTGTTCTGCCAATCCACAAGACACTAAATCACCTGTTTTCACAGGGGCACTACTGAGTACATTCACAACATCAGTAGCTTCAATACCCTTAAGCTTGTCCTGCCATTGTTCTGCCAATCCACAAGACACTACATCACCTGTTTTCACAGGGGCACCACTGAGTACATTCACAACATCAGTAGGTACACAACCCTTAAGCTTATTCTGCCATTGTTCTGCCAATCCACAATTGACCAATTCATGTGCTATAAGATTGTAGGGAGCCTCAGTCCAGCTGGGGATCTCCACAACAACCTCCTTAACATTATCCTTACGTTTTCTGAACATTTTGACACTATGCAAAAAGATTGAAAAAATATATCTGGAAGTTTGCCAAATATATGTTTTTAATTTCTAAATTACAAAAATTTGTTTAATTACTTCTTATAGAAGTAATCCTGCCGACTACGCCAATTTATGTCTTGCTAAATTCTACTAAAAAGGGTCTGAAAGCCCGTACTTACGAAGCGCTCACTGATATCCTAATCAGGCACGAATACTAATATTCTTTATAGCAAGATACTATTTATTTTAATAGCACATGAATAGTTAATGGTACATAGGCATTTAGAACTATAGTCATAGAATCTTATACAATAACAGAAATATGCATCAACATTACCGTTTGTTGTAGCAATCCTTTCACATCGGAGGGAACTCGATTTAATGATAAAGGAAACAACATGGCATCTTGCATCACAGGAGCAGTGCGTACACTTCAATGTCCTGGAAGGTTTCCCCTAACATTAAGCGAGTCCGGTGTAATTTTATAGGAAAACTTTGTAGGTTGTGTTTAAATGGTCACCAGCATGTGATAGCTGAGTCATGTTCATGTAACTTGACCACAAACTGCTGTGGGCACCAGCAGCTTCCTGCACATTTACTTGTACATCCTGCCAGTTGACAACTGACCGACCACAGTTGACCATAGTGTTAGTGAAATATTGCAATGAGCCGTAAATTTCATATGCAAGCTTCCTTAAACCTGTCTTTAAGCCAACCACAAGTTTCCGGTAAGTGGAACTGTAAATGTGACTTCCTCATTATCTTATTCTTTGGTCATAGTGAAATTGGTTATCCAAAGGACATCTCTTTGATACTGAATTATTGATAGGTCAAATAATATCTGGGATCACTCCTATCTTTTGATTATGATCCCTATCTAATCACACATTCTTCAGTCATATCACATTGGTATCACAGATTTCTATGTGTATTCTATATGTATGTGTCTGTGTGTAATATGTGTGTGTGTGTGTATTATATATGTCTGTGTGTGTGTGTGTGTGTGATGTGTGTGTGTGTGTGCCGCCCCATGCACACCTGCGTTAAAAAACGCACCAATAACGCACCAAAAAACGCATGCGTTTTTACCGCGTTTTTGGTGCGTTTTTTTGCAGGTTGGTCCCTGCGTTTTTTAATGCTTTAACAGCAATAAATAATATAGATAATAGATAGATAGATAGATAATGGATAGATGGATAGACAGATAAATACATAATGGATAGATAGAAAGATGGATAGATGAATAGATAGATAGATACTGTAGATAGATAATGGATAGATAGATAAATAGATAGATAATGGATAGACAGATAATGGATAGATAGATGGATAGAAAGATAATCGATAGATAATCAATAGATAGAGGACAGATCAATCAATAGATAGAGTCCTTGCGAGGACACACTGCAGTTCTCGCGAGCGGTAATGTGTTCACATTACCGACCGTGAGAAATGACCTGTAGTTACCCCTGCAGCATCGCTCACTGAACAAGGCTGCATTGAGTAGGTGTCAGACATGGCTGGATGCAAGCGTCGTTGGACCTGTGTGGATTACGCCGGAGCTGTGTGTTTGGGGGGGGAATAAAGTGGTGAAAGAGGGGGCTTTTTTTGTTATTTTATTTAAAATAAAGGATTTTTCAGTGTGTTCGTTTATTCACTTTACTTACAAGTTAATCATGGAAGCTGTCTCATAGACGCTGCCATAATTAACCTAGGACTTAGTGGCAGCTATACGCTGCCATTAAATCGTTATTACCCCTATTGCCACTGCATCACGTCAATCGGGAAGAGCCGGTAACAATCCGGGTCTGTCGCATAATGGATTTGACATTCTCGGGGCAGCGACAGGCTGATATTCTGGCTGCGGGAGGGGGGGCAATAACCCTGGCCCTTGCCCTCCTCAGCCTGAGAATACTGGGCCGCCTGTTGTGAATGTCAGTTATGCTTTTGCTGCTGTGAGGCTCCCTCTTGTGGCCAGGAATGGTTTGGTCAGAGACCAGGTGTGTTGAGCAATGGGCGTTTCCATTGCTAACTCTCTGCTTATTTAAACCCTGGTCTGATAGCAGGCTATGCCGGATGTCAGTTGTTCTTTGTACACCAGCCTGCTTCATCCTGCTCCAGACCACATCTACCCCAGATAAGTGCTTGGCTCTTTATTTGTTGTTTGGGTTTTTTTTGCTCTTATCTGAGTTTGTCATTTGCTGTGGTTGTTTTCAGTTTATTTGTATGCAGGGATCTTCCCTCTCAGTTGCTTAGCAGGGAATATCCCTGCAGCTATGTTTGGAGTATTGCTCCTATTAGTCCATGTGTTTGTTGCTTCTGGAATTTGTAATGATTCCTGCTTTCTGTTCATTGGTATGACAAGAGCGCCTGGTATAAGACGGAGTTCAGATCTAGCGATCTGAGGGCCTTTTGTACTATCAGGTTTTTGGATTTTTGCAGGGTTTTTCTCTGGCCACCATCAGTCCCTTTCCTGTCCTGTCCTATTTAGTCAATGGGGCCTCACCTTTTGCTAATCTTATCATCTGTCTGTGTATTGGGTTTTCCTATATCACCGCAGTCTTTGAATGTGGGGGGCTTGCTATTCTTTCTTTTCTGAGGCAGAGAGTTATTCATCTTTCCTTCCTTTAGGATAGCTAGTTCTCCAGCTAGGTTCGTGGTGCACAGGATGTTAGTTCACCCCTCGGCTACTTCTAGTGGTGAT
Source organism: Anomaloglossus baeobatrachus (assembly GCF_048569485.1). NCBI lineage: Eukaryota > Metazoa > Chordata > Amphibia > Anura > Aromobatidae > Anomaloglossus > Anomaloglossus baeobatrachus. The sequence goes on along the minus strand of NC_134358.1, from coordinate 566,707,852 downwards.
GATTAGTAAGGGGATGGCAGCCAGATTAGTTGCCAATGCTCTTGTCACCTTTTACCAATGATTTATGGTGGTCTTCCATGGTTCCAGATCATAACAGTACATCTGGCCTACAAATTTAAAGGGTACTATTAAAAAGGGAAAAAAAAAATTTTTTTTGGTGTTTTTCCTCTTCTTTGGGTTCCGTGGATGATTTCTTTTTTCTAGCATGAAAGAATTGGATGAGCGTATTGCTCATCTTGATACTAAAGGGGCACTTTGCACACTACGACATCACAAGCCGATGCTTGCGATGCCGAGCGCGATAGTCCCCGCCCCCGTCGCAGCTGCGATATCATGATGATAGCTGGCGTAGCGAACATTATCGCTACGCCAGCTTCACATGCACTCACCTGCTCTTCAACGTCACTCTGGCTGGCGACCCGCCTCCTTCCTAAGGGGGCAGGTCGTGCGGCGTCATAGCGATGTCACACGGCAGGCGGCCAATAGAAGCGGAGGGGCGGAGATGACCGGGACGTAAACATCCCGCCCACCTACTTCCTTCCGCATAGCTGACGTGAGTCGCAGGACGCAGGTAGGAGATGTTCCTCGCTCCTGCGGCTTCACACACCGCGATGTGTGATGCCGCTGGAACGAGGAACAACATCGTAACAACGGTCATTTCCAAAATATGGAAATGACCGACGCTGCACCGATGATACGATCACTACGATTTTGCGCTCATTAATCGTATCAAAAAAGCTTTACACACTACGATATCGCCTGCGACGCCGGATGTGCGTCACTTTCAATTTGACCCCACCGACATCGCACCTGCGATGTCGTAGTGTGCAAAGTGTCCCTAAGGTTCATCGTATAGAGTCTTATCTTGCACAGACTCCCCTAACAGAGCCTAAGATTCCCGTTCCTGAATTTTTTTCAGTAGATAGGTCGAGATTTTTGAGCTTCAAAAATAATTGTAAATTATTTTTTGACCTGCGCCCTAAGTCCTCAGGGAATCCCGTACAGCAGGTCAAGATTGTCATCTCCCTGCTGCATGGTGACCCTCAGGACTGGGCCTTCTCTTTGGCGTCTGGTGATCCGATTCTCAGTAATGTGGATTCCTTTTTTCAGGCCTTGGGTTTATTATATGGCGAACCCAATATTGTGGACCAAGCAGAAAAGGCCTTGTTGTCCTTAACTCAGGGTTTGGATTCTGCAGAAACTTTTTGTCAGAAATTTCGAAAGTGGGCGGTCCTTACCAAATGGAATGATGATGCGGTTGCGGCTCTTTTACAGAAGGGTATTGCTGATTCTGTGAAGGATGTAATGGTGGGATTCCTCGTCTCTTCTGGTCTTGATGCCTCTATGACCTTAGCCATTCAGATCGATAGGCGGTTACGTGAGTGCAGGAAGATACCTGCTGGTTTTGTGCCTGTGGAACAGCCTTTGGAGCCTATGGAGTGTGATAGGGTCCTTTCTAATGCTAGTCGGCAGGGGTTCAGATGGAAGACTGTTCAGATGGTAGACTGTGCTTCTATTGTGGAGGCGCTTCTCATAACATCTCTGTCTGCCCTAAATGTGAAAGGAGATTGGCTACTTCTGTTACTGTGGGTTCTTTGCAACCAAAGTTTCTTTTGTCTGTCACATTGATTTGCTCATTGTCTTCATTTTCTGCACTGGCCTTTGTGGACTCAGGGGCAGCGCTCAATTTGATGGATTTTGGGTTTGCTAGGGATTGTGGTTTAGCCATGATTCCTTTGCAAACTCCTATTCCTTTAAGGGGCATTGATGCTACCCTTTTGGCAGAAAATAAACCCCAATTTTGGACCCAGGTGCCTATGAGAGTTGCACCAGCGCATCAGGAAACTTGTACATTTTTAATATTGCATAATCTACAGGATACCTTGGTTCTGGGATTTCCGTGGTTGCAGACCCATAATCCAGTTCTTGACTTGAGATCCTTGTCGGTAGCTAGTTGGGGTTATCAAGGTGTGCATCAGGACCTTTCCGTGTCGTCCACGTCTGCTCAGGCAGTTGATGTTCCGGCCTTCTTGTCTGATTTCTGCGATGTATTTAATGACCAGGAATCTGATTCTCTGCCCCCACACCGGGACTGTGACTGTGCCATTGAGCTGGTGCCGAGTTGTAAATTTCCCAAGGGGCGGATTTTCAACTTGTCTTTGCCCGAACATGATACCATGCGGTCATACATCAGGGAATCATTGGAGAAGGGGCACATTCGGCCCTCTTCTTCTCCTTTGGGTGCTGGCTTTTTCTTTGTTGCTAAGAAAGATCGGTCGTTGAGGCCGAGGTATTGATTACCGTCTTCTTAATAAAATTACGATCACATATCAGTACCCTTTGCCTCTGATGTCTGATCTTTTCTCTAGAGTGAAGGGTGCCAAATGGTTTACGAAACTGGATCTTAAGGGTGCGTATAATCTCATCCGTATTAAGGAGGGTGATGACTAGAAGACGGCTTTTAATACTCCTGAGGGGCATTTTGAGTACCTAGTGATGCCTTTTGGGCTCACTAATGCCCCCTCCGTCTTCCAGGCCTTCATGAATAACATTTTTCGGGACCTTATTGGTAAATTTTTGATTGTCTATTTGGATGACATCTTGATTTTTTCTGATGATTGGGACTCTCATTTTGGGCACGTACGGGCTGTTTTTCAGATACTTAAGGATAATGCACTGTACGTTAAGGGGTCAAATTGCCTCTTTGGGGTGCAAAGGATTTCCTTTTTGGGCTTCATCTTGACTCCCTCCGTTATCGAAATGGACTCGGTTAAGGTTCAGGCTATTTACGACTGCGTGCAACTGACTTCTCTAAAATCCCTGCAGCAGTTTTTGGGGTTTGCTAATTTTTACCGTAAATTTATAGCCAATTTTTCTGCCATTGTCAAGCCTCTGACAGATTTGACCAAGAAGGGGGCTGATGCTGAGCATTGGACCCCAGAGGCGATTGTGGCCTTCCAGGGGCTTAAGAGGCGATTCACTTCTGCCCCAGTCCTGCAGCAACCTGATGTGTCTCGCCCATTTCAGGTTGAGATCGATGCCTCAGAGATCAGAGCAGGAGCTGTTCTGTCTCAACGAGATGCTACTTCGGGTAAACTTAAGCCCTGTGCCTTTTTCTCTCGGAAGTTTGCTCCTTCTGAACGGAATTATGATGTGGGGAACTGGGAATTATTGGCTATGAAGTGGGCATTTGAAGAGTGGATACATTGGTTGGAGGGGGCTAGACATCAATTTGTGGTGCTTACGGACCACAACAATCGTACCTATCTGGAATCTGCCAAGAGGTTGAATCCTCGGCAGGCTAAGTGGGCTTTGTTTTTTACCCGGTTTAATTTTGTGGTCTCTTTTTTGCCAGAATAAAGTGCAGCAATCCCAATAACAATTGTATATAACAGCAATAAAATGCAATCCTTTAATAATGTTGATTTAAAAAGAAGAACCCGAGTTCCTCTAATCCACAAATCATCAACTCAACAAGCCATCACCATGTATAATTGGATTCTGAATACCCAATCTGTGGGTCATCGGACCATGTATGTTAGGATATACACAGTGGTGGCCACTAGATCAAAAAAACACAACAGAAAAACACAACAAACATAAATGAAGTATTATTGCCAAGATCAAGGACAATGGTCCAATTTGATAATAAACTTAGCAGAAAAAAATAATATACCTAAATAAATATGTCACAATTCCACAATAAATGCTGACAGTGGTCAGACACCAAGATGAATCAACATATGTTAAGGCATATATAAAAAAGGAATGGTCTCACCACATCCTTTCACAAGAGGGCAAGCAGTCTCTCCATCAGGATCCCGGGTTTAGCATGCCATTCAGCATTCACTCTCCCTGTCCAACCTGGAGATAAAATAACAAATTTGCCTGCTGCCCCAAACTTCCGTCCTAACAAGGACGGACCACATCTAGTAGTGCAAAGCTGGACCCCCTAAGCTGACCCTATAGGCGTCCCATTGTTGAGTTGATGATTTGTGGATTAGAGGAACTCGGGTTCTTCTTTTTAAATCAACATTATTAAAGGATTGAATTTTATTGCTCTTTTTTGCCAGGCACCAAGAATGTTAAGGCCGATGCCCTTTCCAGGAGTTTCTGTGCTGACTCTTTGGAGGTTGTCGAGCCGTCTACTATCCTGAATGATGATGTAGTTCTCTCGGCCATTTCGCCTGCTCTGCGGTTGGCACTAGCGGAATTTCAGTGGGATAAACCTGAGAGATCTCCTACGGGGAAACTGTTTGTCCCGGACCAATGGAGAGACCGAGTTGTCTCTGAGGTTCATTGTTCTGTTTTGGCGGGTCATCCTGGCATTTTTGGTACTCAGGATCTTGTGAGCCGCTCTTTTTGGTGGCCTTCCCTGTTCCGGAATGTCCGTAGTTTTGTGCAGTCGTGTGGAGTTTGTTCTAGGTCCAAGCCCTGTTGTTCACGTTCTAGTGGGCTATTATTGCCTTTGCCGGTACCTAAGAGACCTTGGACGCACATCTCTAAGGATTTTATTTCAGAGCTTCCCGTCTCTCAGAAAATGACTGTGATTTGGGTAATCTGTGATACATTTTCCAAGATGGTCCACTTGGTTCCCCTATCTAAGTTGAAGTCTTCATCAGAGTTGGTGCCTTTGTTTTTCCAACATGTTCGTTTGCATGGTATTCCCGAAAACATTGTTTCTGACAGAGGGGTGCAGTTTGTATCCAGATTTTGGAGGATTTTTTGTTCCAAATTGGGTGTTCAGCTGTCTTTTTCCTCGGCGTTTCATCCTCAGACCAACAGTCAGACTGAAAGGGCTAACCAGACCCTGGAGACCTATTTACGGTGTTTTGTTTCTGCGAATCAGGATGACTGGGTTTCCTTTTTGCCTTTGGCTGAATTTGCCCTTAACAATAGAGCTAGCTTTACCACATTAGTGTCCCCCTTTTTCTGCAATTTTGGGTATCACCCCAGGTTCCTCTCGGGGCAGCTTGAGGCGTCTGATTGTCCAGGGGTGGATTCGGTGGTAAACAGAATGCAGCAGATTTGGGGGCAAGTAGTGGATAAATTGTTTCAATCCCAAGAATCTGCCCAGAAATTTGCCAACCGGCGTCGGACTGTTGGTCCCCAGTTTAAAGTGGGGGACATGGTGTGGTTGTCCTCTAAAAATATTCCTATGAGAGTTCCATCTCCTAAATTTAAGCCCAGATATATTGGACCTTATAAGATTTCGGAGATTATCAACCCTGTATCTTTCCGTTTGACTCTGCCTGTGTCATTTAAGATTCACAATGTCTTCCATAAGTCCTTGTTGAAGAGACATGTGGAGCCAACAGTTCCTGCAGCAGCGCCTCATGACCCTGTTTTGGTACAAGGGGATCTGCAGTATGAGGTTGAAAACATTCTGGATTTTCGTCGCAGTAGGCGACAGCTTCAGTACCTTGTGAAATGGAAGGGTTATGGGCAGGAGGATAACTCTTGGGTGGTGGCTTCTGACATTCATGCGGACAGGTTGGTTCGCGCCTTCTATCATGCTAATCCTGAGCGACCCGGTGGCGTTGGTGAGGGTTCGGTGACCCCTCCTCAAGGGGGGGTACTGTTGTGAATGTCAGTTATGCTTTTGCTGCTGTGAGGCTCCCTCTTGTGACCAGGAATGGTTTGGTCAGAGACCAGGCGTGTTGAGGAATGGGCGTTTCCATTGCTAACTCTCTGCTTATTTAAACCCTGGTCTGATAGCAGGCTATGCCGGATGTCAGTTGTTCTTTGTACACCAGCCTGCTTCATCCTGCTCCAGACCACATCTACCCCAGATAAGTGCTTAGCTCTTTATTTGTTGTTTGGTTTTTTTTTTGCTCTTATCTGAGTTTGTCATTTGCTGTGGTTGTTTTCAGTTTATTTGTATGCAGGGATCTTCCCTCTCAGTTGCTTAGCAGGGAATATCCCTGCAGCTATGTTTGGAGTATTGCTCCTATTAGTCCATGTGTTTGTGCTTCTGGAATTTGTAATGATTCCTGCTTTCTGTTCATTGGTATGACAAGAGCGCCTGGTATAGGACGGAGTTCAGATCTAGCGATCTGAGGGCCTTTTGTACTATCAGGTTTTTGGATTTTCTGCAGGGTTTTTCTCTGGTCACCATCAGTCCCTTTCCTATCCTGTCCTATTTAGTCAGTAGGGCCTCACCTTTTGCTAATCCTATCATCTGTCTGTGTATTGTGTTTTCCTATATCACCGCAGTCTTTGAATGTGGGGGGCTTGCTATTCTTTATCTATTTTCTGAGGCAGAGAGTTATTCATCTTTCCTTCCTTTAGGATAGCTAGTTCTCCGGCTGGGTTCGCGGTGCACAGCATGTTAGTTCACCCCTTGGCTACTTCTAGTGTTGATGGTTAGTAAGGGGATAGCGGCCAGATTAGTTGCCAATGCTCTTGTCACCTTTTACCAATGATTTATGGTGGTCTTCCATGGTTCCGGATCATAACAGCCACCGCTGTGTGCTTACCTTGGCTGGATGGTAAAAATACGGCGGAGCGCATGTTTTGTTTTTTTTTCCGTTTTTTATTTTTAATATGTATGTTTGATTTCTATGTGTATTCTATATGTATGTGTCTGTGTGTAATATGTGTGTGTGTGTGTGTGTGTGTGCCGCCCCCGTGCCAGCAGCCGGGCTGCTCGGATCCGGATCCGCGGTGGCTCGAGAGGTCTCCGGCCCCGGGGGTCGTGCGGCCACTCAAATGAAGGGGGTATTTACAGGAGATTGTGTTAGAGTTTGTGACGCCACCCGTGTTATGTGGTAATTTGGAGTACCACCGCTGCAGTTGGAAGTACCCGAGGGTGATGGAATGGGGGCAGCCAGGTGTTAGAACCCTCCATGGGTAGGGGGAATGCCCCGGGACTCTGTGATGGTGAGGGGGAAGTGCCGTTGGGTGCAAAGGGGGTCACTTGCGTACTCACTCAGTCCATTAAGCTGACACCGACAACTGGATAAACCAAAGTTCTGGATACCACTGCCGCTGAGGGGAGCTAGTTCGGGTCCTGTCCCCAATGGTGCTGCCTGGTGATCCGTGACCTGCCTCCTGGCACTGAATTTACTTCTCTGTTTGTCCCGGTAGTATGGAACTTGCCGGGTCCCGCTCCCCACTATGGCTAAGTGTGGGAGCTTGCTCTCAGGGTTCACGCTTAGGATTTTCTGGACCATTTTAGATGAAAGTCCTATACCCCTCATTGCGCTAGTACCCCGATTTTGGAGCAGGTGGAGAGTGGATCTTGAAGGCTCCGTTCTCGTCGGGTAAATTGTCAGGTTGCCTGAAGCTACTCCCTGACCTAGTGTCCACGTACCCCGAGAAATTCAAAGACTGCTTACAACCTGAAATGTCAGAAAGTGATATTGTAAATTCTGACTTTAATTTTGCTAATCGAAATCCTCAAGATGGCTGCAGACATGTGCTGTCTATTGAAGGTGACCTTCAGGACACCGGAAAAGAAGCAGGATATTACATAGAGAAGCCAGAAGGGGGAGGAGTCAGAGAGCATGGCGGAGATCAGTTTCTAAAAATAGAACAGGCTAAATTAGGGATTAAACTTGGAAAGAATCTTTTGGATATATGCAAATTAACCCCTTCACGACCATGGACGGATCTTTCCGTCATGGATCGTGTCCCGGTAAGCCCCGCCCCCTGCCGCGGGCAGGCGGCGTGCATCGGCACACATATCAGCTGTTTTCAACAGCTGACATGTGTGCCTACATGTTCCGAGTGGAATCACATTCCACCCGGAACATTAACCCCTTAGATCTCGCTGCCAAAGTCTGGCAGCGAGATCTATATGCGCGCGGCCATGTTTTCTACTTACCGCCGCCCCCTCCGGACGTCACGTGAGTGATTACGTGACGTTCGGTGGTTGCCATCGTAGCACAGGGTCATGTGATGACGCCTGCTGCTATGAAGTTTCACTTTCATTCTTCCTCGGCACGGAGCAGAGGAAAAAAAGTGACTATTTCTGCTGTTTACAGCGGTATAGCTGTGATCAGCAGATAGCGATCAGCAATCGGATTGCTGATCGCTATAGCCCCCTAGGGGGACTAGTAAAATAAAATAAAAAAGTAAAAAAAAGTTTTAAAAAATTTAAAAAAAACACAAAAAACCTAAAAGTTCAAATCACCCCCCTTTCCCCTCATTGAAAATTAAAGGGTTAAAAAATAAATAAATATACACATATTTGGTATCGCCGCATTCAGAAATGCCCGATCTATCAAAATATAAAATCAATTAATCTGATTGGTAAATGGCGTAGTGGCAAAAAAATTCCAAACGCCAAAATTACGTTGTTTGGTCGCCGCAAGTTTTACGCAAAATGCAATAACAGGCGATCAAAACGTAGCATCTGCGCAAAAATGCTACCATTAGAAACATCAGCTCGAGACGCAAAAAATAAGCCGTCACTGAGCCATAGATCCCAAAAAATAAGAATGCTACGTGTTTCGGAAAATGGCGCAAAACGTGCGCCACTTTTATTGGACAAACTTGTGAATTTTTTTAACCCCTTAGATACAAGTAAATCTATACATGTTTGGTGTCTACAAACTCGCACCGACCTCAGGCATCATACCTACACATCAGTTTTACCATATAGTGAACACCGTGAATAAAACATCCCAAAACCTATAGTGCCATCACACTTTTTTTGCAATTTTTCCACACTTTTTTGCTGCTTTCCAGTACACTATATGGTAAAACTTATGGTTTCATTTAAAAGTACAACTTGTCCCGCAAAAAACAAGCCCTCATATGGCAAGATTGACGGAAAAATAAAAAAGTTACGGCTCTCGGAAGAAGGGGAGCAAAAAAACAAAAACGCAAAAACGGAAAGTGCCCCGGGGCTGAAGGGGTTATTTCCCACATATGATCCCAAAATACATGTGTGCAGAAATTCAGAAATATTTGAAAGTTTTGTTGAAAAGTTAAATTTAACCAATAGTGAGAAGACTCAGATATTCCATATGTGGATACCCCAACAATTTTTCAGACAGCTGGTATTAAAAAAGTCTTCTGACAATGAGACATTTGATTGTTCAAATGATGATGACATCAGAAGGCTGAGAAATCTCATCTTCTGTGAAAGGAATGAGCCTAGTCCAAATTATGAGATGTTGAAGGAATTACAAATTGAACAGAATGAAAGTACGTTCTCATTTATGTCCGTTTTTGAACGTTTATAGGGCAGTCATTTCAAATGTCAGATTGCATTCTTTAATTAACACATTCATAAGGAAATTTAATTTCCTTGATGATACAACCTGTACTATGTCATTAAAGAAAAAGTCCCTATTTGAATATACGACATTTAATCGATTTTGTTAGAAATCACCAAATTCAATCAAAACAGAAATTAATTAATTCCGTAAATCTGAAACCAAAAAAGGAGAAATTCTGTGAAAAACCAACAGTGTCTCCCAGATCCAAATATTCCTGTGACAAAATGTATGAAATTCGTAGGAAATTGCATGTAAATTACAAATCATACAATCCATCACAATTATTATCTAGAAATCTTTTTTCACAGAAAAAAACCCTCGCTTCCATTGACTCCAGAAAAGTGAATGGTCACAAGATCTGATCCTGATCATCTCAGACAAGTTGTTTTTAAAAGCCCTGACAGACAGAAACAGGTGATGGACTCTCCTGAGATGTCTCATGAAAAGAAATTAGCGGAATTACAAAAGATTTTCAGATTCCAATATTTTGAAAATGACTATAATAGATCGAATCTTTGAAGAAAAATTGAGGTTTGGTTTTCAGCTGGATAAAGGGGATTTCTGGATAAATTAATTTTGTTATTTGATATTTATTATTATTCATATACAGTGTATCCATGTAATACATACCTTCTATAGATTTATCTATATAGTATATTGTATATTTAAAAGTAGTGATAGTGGACTTCCTGTTCCTGTCCTGGCTGAGGTGGCAGCTTAGGGGAGAAGCTCCTGCCACCCCTCACAGAAACCGACTAAAAACAGACCCCCCGGACGAGCCACCAAACAGAGAGCAGCACAGGAGGTTACCTAAAGCAGACAGCTATGGAACGGTACCTCCTGAGAAGCTCTGGGAGCGGTGAATCAGCCTGGAGAAGCTTTGATATGGACAGAGGAGAAGATAAGATAATGGCACCGAGCCTGATGGGGGAGGAGCCTGAACGCATGGTGAGAGACACAGAAAAGCAAACACAGAGCTGGAAGGGGAGAGATAAGGGAGATATGAGCGAGGAGACAGGAGATAAGGAAGATATGAGCGAGGAGTCACAGGAGGACACAGCAGGAGAGAGGTGGATGCAGGGGACTGATGATGGTGGATGGCAATGGGAGGATGAAGGGGATATGGAGGCAGAGGGGAGAGAAGATGCAGACAAAGCAGGGCAGCTCAGAGACACAGCAGTGTTGGAGGATGAAACTGACAAACAGCACAGGGAGATTAATCCCACTCAGACTCACAGGAAGTCAAATGCAAGAATTCATAGTACCCCTTCCAAAGGAAACAAAAAGCAGCCTACTACACCAACATCACAAGCCTGCAAGCTATTGGGGGATGGAGGTGGTGGCCCAGTCCAGACAAAGAGAACTAAGAAAACAGCACCACCTGCAGGCCAAGACAAGTACACACAAAAGCTTAATGTGGACTATAAAAAACTGGCTGAAGAAGTGACATCACACTTGTCAAAAGAGGTTAAAGTGGCTATTGAGGCAGCCATACAAACATCATTAGCTAATATGCAAAAACAGATAAATGCCCATGCCTCTAGACTGGCAGAATCAGAGCAGAGAATATCTGACTCCGAGGAGACAATACTGGCTATGCAAGCACAAATAGCAGCTCTAGCAAAATCTAATGAATACTTGAAGGATAAAGCGGACGATTTGGAAAACAGATCGAGACGAAACAACTTACGTATAGTCGGGTTGCCAGAGTCTGTGTCGATTGGACGGTTGGATAATATATGCGAGTTGGAGCTACCGCAGGCCCTGGGCATAAAGGCGAAATTCAGAGTTGAAAGAGCCCACAGAGTGGGTCCACTGAGACACCAGGAGGCGAATAAGGGAGAGGGCCAAAACTCAAACAAGAATACCCCGATAAGAGCCAGGCAGGTGATTGTCAAGTACCTTGATTATAAGCATAAGGAGGAAATATTGAGGGCCTTTAGAGAACGAAAGCGTCCACTACAATATCAAGGCAACAGACTGCTAATTTTTGGGGATTATTCAGCGGAAGTATCCAGAAGGAGAAAAGAATTTACCAAAATTTGCTCATTTCTGTACAACAAAAAAGTAAAGTGCCAGCTATTATACCCTGCTACACTGAAAGTTAGAAACCCCAATGGCTCGTTTGTATACTACAAGGACTACAAAGAAGCAGAAAACATTCTCATGGCAGAGCTCAACAAGACTAGGTCAGAAAGGCAAGAAAAAGGAGCTAGTGGAGAAGGGAATAATAGAAGAGGATCCCCCACAAGCTCAGGAAGAGATGTGGGACGTCTTGGGGGACAAAAGCAAGTCGAGACCAGGGAGGAAAGGAGGCCAAGCCCGGGTCGACAGCATAATTCTCGCCTGGAACACAGGAACCAACCCTTGGAGAGAAACCATGATACCTGAACTGGAACTCGCTCATTGTTTTTCCTTTTTTTGCCTGTTTTTTTTTTTTGTTTTTTTTTTTTCTCTCTTCCCAAACAGGGAGAGGCGTTGAGGAGGATGCATTACGGAGAGAGGGTTGGGGAGGTGAGAGGAGGAGAGGGAAGGGAGAAAAGAGAGGAAAACATCCCAAAGTCTGGGTCCTCTTCCCCCCCCTCTTTTTTTTTTTTTTTTTTTTTTTTTTTTTTTTTTTGTTCTTCTCCTTTCTTTCTCCATCTTCTCTCCCCTTGGTCTTTTTTTTTTTTTCTTTTTTTCTTTTTCTCCTTTGTCCAGGAACATCATCCAAATTCAAATGAAGTGGGCCTGTTCTGGGCGGACTGATGGCTACCTGGAGTCAGAGATAAGTAGGACTGGAGAATCTTGCTGAGGTTTTGACATACTGTGCTAATTTTTGCATAATTTTCAAAGGCTTATTCAAGTTAGTCCGGGGATAGAACATATATTTTTTGGGGGGTGATTAGGGAGCTACATATTTTGGCTAGGAATAGGGGAGCTCACCAACGTGGCGGGAAACGCCGTGGATTTCTCGGAAGGGAAAATATGTTTTACAGTTACATGCTTTTTGTTGTATTTGTTATATTTGCAAGGTGGGGAAAGGGAGTGTCGATTTTGTGGTACCAACTGTGATTCTAGTGTCGAACATCTCGTCTTCCTTGATGCAGGGGCCCATAGGGGAGGGAGTAGTAAAAGCAGAATACACAGGTAAACATGATACAGATAACTACGTGGAACGTTAAAGGGCTGAGATCACCTAACAAACGAGCAATGATATTGAGACATCTGAAAAGACTAAAGACAGACATTGCCTTATTACAGGAAACCCACTTGGGGGGGGAGGACTTTTTCCGCATGAAGAAACATTGGGTGGGCACCGTTTACGGGGCAGCGGCACAAGGTAGAAAAGCGGGCACTATGATTCTAATAAATAAACAATTCAGTCATGAGGTAGTGGCACATGAGGCAGACGACCATGGAAGGTGGCAGCACTTAACAATCGTTAGTCCAGCGGGTAAACTCAGTATTTATAATGTCTATGGCCCAAATTCACAACAAATCACATTCCATGATGACATAAAGGCCACCATATTAGCAGATGGGGAGGCTAACATTATAGTGGGAGGCGATTTTAACACCGTCCCAGACTCAGCTGAAGATAGGAGGAGGGGCGAGGAGGGGACAGCTAATGTGGGCAGGAGTTTAGACAATAGGGATGTAACATTAGAAGACGTAGGACTGAAAGACATCTGGAGACTAACTCACCCACATGACAGAGAGTATACACACTTCTCTCACCCTCATGATAGCTGGTCACGTATTGATCAGTTCTGGATCTCGCAAGACTTACTGAGTGGAACGCAAGATTGTGTGATAGAGAATATGGTGATCTCTGATCATAGTCCGGTGAGATTGGGCATTAGAGAGAAATTCAGGAGAGGTACCGATATCATATGGAGATTCCCATCGTTCCTTCTCAGGCAAGATAATTTCCATAAGGTGCTACAGGAGTGGTGGGGAGAATTCGCAGAGGACAATAAGGAACATAGAGAGTCCCCAGTGATATTTTGGGAAACGGCAAAAGCGGTCCTAAGGGGCCGTCTGGTGGGGTACGCAGCCATGATCAAACGGAAAACCAATGAGAATTATAATTTCCATAGTGAAGCAGTACGGGTAGCATATACAAATTATGTGACAAATAGATCTCCCATGACAAAAGGCAGATGGCTGGAGGCAAAAGAGGGATTTGACGAATGGGCCAAAAAAAAGGAACAACTATTCTGGTCGCACAAGGAGGTTGACTTACATAGGTTTGGCAACAAGGCGGGAAGGATGTTGGCCAATCTGGCAAGGGGCAGCAGAAAGATGACAGTGATCTCTAAACTGAAAACAAAGGGGGGAGAGGTGACTACGGATCCTAAGGACATTAATAAACTGTTGGGAGATTACTATAGAAAACTATATGGGTCAGGGAATAACGACATGACTGATGAGGCAGAGTGGCTAAGACAAGCCCAAATGCCTAGCTTGACGGAGGAAGATTTGAGTGCCTTAAACGCAGATATCACAGTAGAGGAGGTGACGAGAACAATTGGGGAGCTTAACACCAACAAGGCACCGGGACCTGACGGTTTCAATAGTGAATTCTATAAGGCTCTGAAGGATCTGATCTCGCCGGATCTAACCTCAGTCTTTAATGCTTTCCTGGGAGGGGCGGAAATACCCAAAAATTCCAACATAGCATATATTAAATTACTCCCCAAGGGAACCAAGGACCTGGATGATCCCTCTAGTTATAGACCTATATCGCTCATAAATCAGGATTTAAAAATTATGTCCAAGATCATGGCTAATAGACTGGCCGAGATCTTACCTAGGATCATTACGAATCACCAGGTGGGGTTTATTAAGGGGAGAAATGCCGTTACCAATATCCGAAAGACAATTCTAGTGGTAGACGCGGTTAGACTGGGTCTCACTGAGGGAGGGGCTAGACCTGCCCTAGTTACACTTGACGCAGAAAAAGCGTTTGATAATGTAAATTGGGGGTGGTTAGACAGGGTAATGGAGGCCATAGGGATTGTAGGCAAGATGAGACTTTACATTAGAAACCTTTATGCCAACTCGGGAGCTAGGGTACACACTCCGGGCTTTCTATCAGACGTGTTCCCTTTGATGAAGGGAACAAGACAGGGCTGCCCATTATCTCCTCTTTTATTCAACCTGGCAATCGAGCCGTTGTCAAGAATACTACAGGGACAAAATAGCTTTAAAGGAATCAAGATAAGGGGTTCAGAAGTAAAGACAGCGCTTTTTGCTGATGACATCATACTTTATATGGGGGACCCCGGTGCGGATTTGCCACAGACTCTTGCCTTGATTGAAAAATTTGGCTCATTCTCCGGTTTCAAACTGAACAAAAAAAAATGCGAGATCATGTTCCTAAAGGGGCATCATGGGACAATGGGGGGACAAATAAGGGATGGCTGTCTATGTGGAATTCCTATAGCACAATCTTCAATTAAATACCTGGGAGTGCATATAGGAAGATCGGTGGAAACAATCTATAACTTGAATTATGGACCGCTGATCAGGAAAATTATAGTTCAATTAAAGGGATGGAAAGGTCTGCCACTTCCATTACTGGCAAGATGCCACCTGATAAAAATGATGAGCTTTCCTAGGCTGCTGTATCCCTTCCAGACAATCCCGCTATTGCTAAAACTAAAGGATGTGAATAAGCTCAACTCCGCGTATACAGAATTTCTGTGGAGGGGAAGGAAACCCAGAATAAAGCTGCGTACGCTGATGAAGTCAGCAGAGGAGGGAGGTCTAAACTTTCCAGATGTCCAAGGGTATAATCTTGTATGTATCATGAGGCATGTAATTGATTGGGTGAGAGGAACGAGTAGGCACTCAGATCATGCGATGGAAACTAAATATGCGTCACCGTGGGATCTGACGTCCATTCTGCACTCCCCACTATCCAGGGTTGAAGGGCACATAAGGAACTCAATTATATTCCGAGACACCATGCTAACATGGAAGTCGGTAAGGAAAAAACTGGGGCTCTCATGGAAAGTGTCCAAGTACTTGAACCCCTGGGCATTCCCAAATTTTCCCCTGGGACGAGAAAACAAGCTATTTACTAGATGGAAAGAGAGGGGAGTCAGGAGAATGATAGATGTTATGAATGTGGAGGACAGGAGGTGGATGACAGGTCGGGAAGTGTTGGATAAGTACAACCTTAATAGCTCACATGTCATCCAGTATGAACAATTGAAACATGGAATAATAGGAGACCTGGGTGTGGTTGGAAGAGAGCTGAACAGAAGTTCGATTGATGAGTTACTGGAATGTGATGTAACAAGTATAAATGTCTCTAAAATTTATCGATCGCTAAGGGGGGTGCTTATCTCTCGGGAGGATAGTCGGACTTTAAAAGCGTGGGGGAAACAATTGGGAAGGGAAGAAGTGGTGGATGATATACTGAGAGGATGGGTACAAGTGCGGAAACACATTACCAATGAGAGATGGAGAGACACTCAATTCAGAATTCTACATAGGGCCATTATAGGTTTCAACATACCAGGTAGGGATAGGTGGTGTCCTAAGTGTCAAAAAGAAAAAACGGATATGCTGCATGGGCTATGGGAATGTGAGACAATCGCTAGGTTCTGGAACCAAGTCAGACTATTTGCCCAGTCAACATGGGGAATTTTCAGCAAACTAGACTTAATGGTGTGGATTTTCCACTCCTTTGAGGGAGGAGTAGGAGGAGGACCGAGCACGCAGGAAAAGAGGAAATACGCAATAATGCATGACATAGCCTTGATAGCTAAGCGTTGCATCTTAAAACACTGGATTCAAAGGGAGGGCCCATCCATAAAGGAGGTTGTGGGCGAATTACACAACCTTCTGAAGTGGGAAAAACTAGAAGCGGAGAGGGATAAAGATGGGTTGACAGCCAAGTTTTTTGTGAGATGGAGACATTTTATTGAAAGCCAATTCACACAGGGAGAAATAATTAACCTGATGGCACCTTTTGTTCACTCGGAGTGGTATATCCTGAGCGATATCCAGGACAGCCTGGGTAAACTGAGAATCACCTAGGAGGGGGCTCTGGCGGGAGGGGGAGACGAGACGGTTGGGAATACCAAGACACGCTAGCAAAATTGAAATCATTCAGGGACGACACAGAGATTTAACGAATTGTATTGCATATGTTATATTATATTTCATTACCTATGTTTTGGTTTAATGTTACTGTATACTATCTTAAATCGAACAGCAACATGGAACTCCAAATTGGGGTATCACCCACCTCTATGTCACATTTTGTCAGACGAATGTTCTTCTTTTGCAATGATACTTGTCATGTTTTTACAAATTTGAAAAATCAATAAAAAACGTTTTGGAAAAAAAAGTAGTGATAGTAAATCAAAGTTATATTTTCATTTAGTTTAAGAAATTATAGTTTAATTTTATAAATTAATAATTAAACCTCTGTATATGAATAATAATATTTAAAATGTAATAATAAGAGAAAGTAACTTATTTTAAGTGTTTCATTTTTATCATAAATATGATAATAATTTTATTCTTTTATTTCCCTCAGAATTTCTCAGTAAAGCAAATTGATGAAGTATTAAATTTTTTATTTATAAATTTGTTCTTATCCTCAAACAGGTAACATATATCTTATATTGTGTAAGGCTAATCGCTAAAGCATGCTTAATAATAATAATAATAATAATAATAATAATAATTATTATTATTATTTTCTCAGGTAGCAATCATCAGGAGGAAGTTCAGTTGTTTTTAACATCTTCCTTTTAGGAATATGAATACATATATCTTCCTTAGTGCTATTTTGGGAATGTAACTCATATGTGTAATCTGAGTTTTTGGAGTGGAATGCTTACACTTGCTCGCCTTGTGGGAATGTTTTTGTCTTTAATCAAAAGCATGTGATTTTGAATTACTGAGCTAATAATAAATGAATGTATTGTTCTATGGCCAAACGTACAGTATGTGACTATCAAAGGTACCTGTTACTCATGAGTATATGTGATATTTAATTCATATATTTCAAGAAGTACTTCAAATTAATTATCATATCTTTGAAATGCGCATAGGAAAATTGAAAATCAAAAAGTTTGTCAATGTTTGTCTGTATGTGGATAGTTTTGTATATACAGTGAGGCAGTCTAATTGACTGAAATTCTATCTCGAGAGATCTTTCAAGTTTCAAAAGGAAAAAAAAAAGGGGGAATTCTTTTTAACTTTAAGATGAATATATATTTAGAATAAAATAAGTTTATAGTACATAAGTATGAAATAATGAAGGAATTTGTACAGAATATATCTTATTCATAGGCATATTTCTTTAGTATAGATGTGTCAGGACCCATATTAAAAGGTTTACTCTGAAGAATCACATTCTAGAATAAGTATTTTTAATGTCTTGACTTCTATACAGTTTTGTTTTACTTATTTTATTTATACACAGATTGGTAATCATTTTCTTTTCAAATATAAAAGTAATATTTATAATATGGTCTTGAAGATATACAACATACATTTTAATTTAATTTAATCTTGACATATTAATTTTTTATAACATCATATTTAATGATATTCAAAGGAAAGGTTTGGTCCTAATTATAATTATATTTTGATTAATATACGTGTCTACACAATATTTTAATAATTAATATTAATCAAGTACAAAGGAAATTATTGGGAATAAAAATTGAAGTATGGTAATCACAATGCATTTATATACTAAAGAAACGTATTATCTGAAAAAAATTACATGACTTAATTATTTCTATAGGTAAATGATATGACAGGTATGGAAATCATACAAGATATTGGTAATATTAAGGATAGGGGTTATTAAGGACATAAGTGTCATATACATAGAAGGCCTTATTTTTATTCCAGTTTTTATTTTTATTCCAATTTTCATTTTTCCTTTTATTCCTATTTTTTTATTTTGATTATTTTTATTCAATATTCAAAAATGTATCAAAATTTTAATTCTATAATTTTTATTTTTCCTTCTAATTTCAATATTCCAATTGAGAAAACACTTCAATATTTAGTTGAGTTGTATCTAATATAAGAATATTACTTTATTAAATATGAATCATATTAAAAGGGAAAGTTCCAATTTTTGGAAGAAAAGAACACTTCATTTATCAATATATTCATTAATTTACTTCCTAGTAATACATTATTCTTACATTAGTATGTTAACACAATAAGGATGAAATATTGGTTATAGTTACACATTTTCTTATATAGTAGGTTATTTAATAAATAATAGACAAATCAAATAAATTAAATTAGAGTAATAAAGATGGAAAATCAAGGTACATCTAGGTCAGTGATGGCGAACCTATGGCACGTGTGCCACCAGGGGCACGCAGAGCCCATTCTACTGGCACGCATGCTGTCGCCAGATCCTGCCGCTTTGATCTGCTGGTGCGGTGGCGCCGGCAGATCAAAGCTGTGTTGGAGCAGAGGAGACATTTCTCCTCGCTCTGACACTCCTCCTCTCCCAGGCCGCAGGTCTGTTGCCTAGGAGACGGAGGAGCATCAGTGAGCGGCGCCGGCGTAATGACGTCTTCTGGCCGCGTGGGAACTGAGGACCCAGCAGCGCGCAGCGGGGGAGCATGTGCAGGAAGGTGAGTTTTGTGTTGTTTTTTTTTTTAATATAACTTGTGTGCGGCTATGCCAAGGTGGGTATGAGGGGGCCAGTGCCAGCATGGGGGGGAACACACATGCCAGCATGGGGGGGGAACATACATGCCAGCATGGGGGGGAACATACATGCCAGCATGGGGGGGAACACACATGCCAGCATGGAGGGGAACACACATGCCAGCATGGGGGGGGAACATACATGCCAGCATGGGGGGGACATTCATGCCAGCATGGGGGGGAACATACATGCCAGCATGGGGGGGGGACATACATGCCAGCATTGGGGGGGAAACATACATGCCAGCATGGAGGGGGGACATACATGCCAGCATGGGGGGGAACATACATGTCAGCATGGGGGGAACACACATGCCAGCATGGGTGGGGGAACACACATGCCAGCATGGGAGGGAGAACACACATGCCAGCATGGGGGGGGAGACACATGCCAGCATGGGGGGGGGAACACATACCAGCATGGGGGGAGAACACACATGCCAGCATGGGGGGAACACAAATGCCAGCATGGGGGGAACACACATGCCAGCGTGGGGGGAACACAAATGCCAGCATGGGGGGGAACACATACATGCCAGCATGGGTGGGGGAACACACATGCCAGCATGGGTGGGGGAACACACATGCCAGCATGGGAGGGAGAACACACATGCCAGCATGGGGGGGGAGACACATGCCAGCATGGGGGGGAAAACACATACCAGCATGGGGGGAGAACACACATGCCAGCATGGGGGGAACACAAATGCCAGCATGGGGGGAACACACATGCCAGCATGGGGGGAACACAAATGCCAGCATGGGGGGGAGAACACACATGCCAGCATGGGGGGGGGAACACACATGCCAGCATGGGGGGGGGAGACACATGCCAGCATGGGGGGGAAAACACATACCAGCATGGGGGGAGAACACACATGCCAGCATGGGGGGAACACAAATGCCAGCATGGGGGGAACACACATGCCAGCATGGGGGGAACACAAATGCCAGCATGGGGGGGGGAGAACACACATGCCAGCATGGGGGGGGGGGAACACACATGCCAGCATGGGGGGGGAGAACACACATGCCAGCATGGGGGGGAGAACACACATGCCAGCATGGGGGGGGGAGAACACACATGCCAGCATGGGGGGGGGAGAACACGCATGCCAGCATGGGGGGGAGAACACGCATGCCAGCATGGGGGGGGGAACACACATGCCAGCATGGGGGGGGAGAACACACATGCCAGCATGGGGGGGGGGAGAACACGCATGCCAGCATGGGGGGGGAGAACACGCATGCCAGCATGGGGGGGGAGAACACGCATGCCAGCATGGGGGGAGAACACACATGCCAGCATGGGGGGAGAACACACATGCCAGCATGGGGGGGGAGAACACGCATGCCAGCATGGGGGGAGAACACACATGCCAGCATGGGGGGGGGGGACACACATGCCAGCATGGGGGGGGGGGACACACATGCCAGCATGGGGGGGGAAACACGCATGCCAGGATGGAGGAAACATGCATGCCAGCATGGGGAAAACATGCATGCCAGGATGGAGGAAACATGCCATGATAAGGTACATTTACCAGGAAGGGGAACATGTTAAGATGGGGAATATTTACCAGGATGGGGAACATTTACCAGGAAGGGGAACATGCCAGGAAGGTGGACATTTACCAGGATGGGGGTACATGCTAGGAAGGGGGACATTTACCTGGATGGGGGTACATTAACCAGGATTGGGAACATTTACCAGGATGAAGGACATTTACCAGGAATGGGGTACATGCCAGGATGGGGGAACATTTACAAGGATGGGCAATATGTCAGGATGGGGTACATTTGCCAGCATGGGGGGAACATGCCAGAATGGGGTACATTTACCAGGATGGAGGACATTTACCAGGATGAGGTATATTTACCAGGATGGGGCCATGATGGGGACAAATATACCAGAATGTAGGAAATATATATCAGGATGGGGGACATGTTTACCAAGAAGTGGCCCAGGAAGGGGGACATAATTACACAATGAAAGGGGAGGGGAGCAACTCGTACGTCTTTATGGGATTTCAAGATGTTCAGACTTTGAAATGTAGATGTGGATTACAGGGTGAAATCTGATTGCATTCCAGGCTAAAATCTCTGTCTAATATGCTGTAATTTTTTCCAGAAAGATCAATCCAACTGCTGTGTCTGGAAAGGGCAGGGGCTCAGCTTCAATGTGTGGTAAGCATGAGCGTGATGCCCCCTGCTGAAGAGAAGACTGCAAAGGTAAGGTTACAATCAATTATTTACATGATAGGATTGGTTGGCACTTGGGAAAAAAAATTGGGTTTAGGGCTAGTTTGGGCACTCGGCCTGTAAAAGGTTCGCCATGATTGATCTAGGTTTACCTTCCTATATTAAAATATTATATTGTTAATCAATAACAATCATTTATGATGAGTAATATTGTGTTTTGATGGAATCAGCCAGTCTTTTTTAAAAGGTTATTTGCTTTGGTTTATAATTTTACAAATGATCTAACTAAATAAGCCAGATTGTTGTCTTTCATATTTATAATATGGTACATGTTTTAGGTACATATTATATTATTTTATATTACATTTTGGTTACATTCAAACACATTGCCACCTATGGGTTGGAAAGGTAATTACACCAATGGAAAAAAAAGGTTATTACATGAAAATACTATCGTCTATACCATTATGCAGTATTATTTCATCATTCTAAGTATCAATTATATTAATACTTCTACGATAATAATAATGACATGGTATTATAATATTAGAGTTATGATACGCTGTGACATTTATTAGTGGTAGTATCATTACCATATTTGGTATCTAGATTAGGGAAGGAAGTCTTCAATCAAGATTACAGAAAGATCAAAGACTTTTATTAACTTTTTAAAGTTAAAAGGGATTCCACAAAAAGTTGTAAAAGCTGATATCCAAAGGTCCAAAAGGTAACGTCTCAAATAAGACTGTGTTAAATACAAAACACTTACCGCTTCTGAATCTCAGCAAAGATTGTGATCTTATGGTGCCAGTATGGACAATGTTTACAACCCTGACACATGTTCTGTGCATTAAGACCTCACCACAGTTACCAAGGAGAGTAATAAAGTGTTAAAGTTAACTCCTGTCGTGCTGACCAAGAATGTCTCAACACCTGTTCCAGGAATGACAACATGCAGCGCAGAGGATCCAAGGTGACTAATGTAAATTACACTGCACAGATATCCGAGGCCTATGCTATTATTCTACACTTATGAACTGTGGTTTATCAACATTGATTATGGACTTTGCAATAAAGAATAAAGTTTATGGATCTAACAATGATAAACAATATGGGACTGTATCAAATTGATAACCATTCATCTTTTATCAAAGGATCAATTTCAAAAGACTGTGTTTATGCCAGATTACATCAGAGATAAGAAGACATCATCCCAGAGGACATCAGATGGTGACCGGATCTGTTTTGCATCTTTTTTAGGTTTAGGAAAGTATGATTATGTATTTTATATGATTATCAGTCACGGCCTACCATAACATGAATTCACATTATTATATTGTTGAACATACAACATGAATAATGCAAATTGATTATTATTATTCATCATTATTATTGACATTAATCCATTATCGCCAAAGAAGGAAAGAAGGTCTGTTATTTTAATGATGTATTACCGTATTTTTCGCTTTATAAGGCGCACCGGATTATAAGACGCACCCGAAATTTAGACATAAAAAAGGGTAAAAAAAAAGAAAAATGGGGTCTGTCTTATACTCCGGTGTTCTCTTACCGGAGGGGGTCAGCAGTGGTGGTGAAGCGGGTCACAGGAGGCACAGGTTGTGCTGGCAGGCGCGGCGGGTCAGTGGTGGCAGGCGCGGTGGCGTCCGTGGTGGCAGGCGCGGTGGCGTCCGTGGTGGCAGGAGCCGCGGGGTCCGTGGTGGCAGGTGCGGTGGCGTCTGTGGTGGCAGGAGCCGCGGGGTCCGTAGTGGCGGCAACAGCGGCGGGTGAGTCCTGCAGCAGGCCGGTGCAGTGAGAGTGTCCGCGGTCCCGGTTCAAATGGTGGCTCAGTGGTAGCAGCGGCGGTGACGGCTCAGTGGTGGCAGCGGCGGTGACGGCTCAGTGGTGGCAGCGGCGGTGACGGCTCAGTGGTTGCAGCGGTGGTGATGGCTCAGTGGTGGCAGCGGCGGTGTCGGCTCAGTGGTGGCAGCGGCGGTGTCGGCTCAGTGGTGGCAGCGGCGGTCACGGCTCAGTGTTGGAGCAAACCGATGCGGTGTTTTCCCAGTGTGTTCGCGGTCCTAATTCAAGTAATGGTGCCCGGAGCGGCGCATGCGCAGATGGAACTCTCATCCCAGGGCTCCATCTGCTCACGTGCTGACTCCCGGAGAAGCGCATGCGCAGATGGAGCTCTCATCCAAGAGCTCCATCTGCGCACGCGCACGCTCCCGGTGCCATCATTTGAAAGTGGGACCGCGGACAACCTGGGTAACTTGCTGCACAGCCGCCCGCCCCGCACGCACAGAGTGGCAGCCAGCAGGCTGCCTGCCCACCCTGCGTGCAAGCGGCAGGGTACCTGTGCTTGCGTGCGGGCGGCAGCCGAGTGCCTGTGTGAGGGCAGCAGCCGCCTGCCGCCCGCACGGGCACCCGACTGCCACCCACACGCAGCACCCGGCTGCCGCCGCCACACAGTATCCGGCTGCCGCCAGCACACAGCACCCGGCTGCCGCCCGCACACAGCCACGGGGACCCGGCTGCCACCGCACGCAAGCACAGGTACCCGGCCGCTTGCACGCAGCCACAGGCACCCGGCCGCCCGATCGCCGCACAGACAGGACCCCCAGGTACTGCTATATTCGGATTATAAGACGCACCCCCCATTTTCCGCCCAAATTTTTGGGAGGAAAAGTGCGTCTTATAAAGCGAAAAATGCGGTAATTTTGGGGGTTTCATTAATTTTAATTTACCCACCTCAAGGGGGAATTGTAAAAACATTAAAATTAATACATCTAGTTATCAAACACTTTATAATAGGACATATTATATATGTTCCCAGTTCTGTCTATATTGGAGGGCATAGCTTATTGATAACGGTTTTTATAAAGAATAAATATTAAGGTATCTGTATTGAATGTATATAAATGCTGACATAGTGTGATATAAATACCATACTGGATCTTTCCAGTGCAGAGGATTACATCATGTGTAACATGCATTCAGAAGAATTTCCCTATATGGTTTGGACAGCTGCGCTTTTCTCTCTCTCACACAAGCACAAGTCAAGCCTGCTGGAAGCTGGGTCCATCCATCCCTCAAAGATGAAGTAACATGCTGTCAGGTCTACAGCATATCATCCTTGCGTCTATTCAGAACTAAGGAAAGATGGATGAGGATTTTTATTGATTCAGTATGGACTATTATTGAACTCATTACGTAAGCTAACGAAGAATACTATTTTTTCTTTCCTGTAACTGAATTTGACAACCATTTTATTAGATATAAAATACATTTATTTTTTTACACATTTTGAAGTCAGTCTTTCATGCGCTTATCACGTATTTGAAGAAAAATATATTTAAGGGTATATTTTTTAACACCATCCACCTGGTCCCGCCCACTGGTATGTCCTGTGTGTCATGGGGGGGGGGGGGGGGGGCGACTAGGATTTGTGGCTGGTGTTCCCGTGTATGGGGTGTGTGGTGTAAATTCCCAAGGAGGAGGCGATTCCTGTACCCTTGGTGGGGGTACAGTCATCTGTGACTACCTGGTTTTGCCAGGGTGTCACATGTCCCTACTAGGTGGAACTCAACTTTGGACATGATATCCAGAATGTCAAAATAAAAGGATGCAGTAGTTGCCACCTTGGCTATTCTACACACAGAACTCAGTATCCTGACATCACATGAGTGGACTGTTGCACAAAAAGCAATAGAAGTGTTGCAGATTTTTCAAGAAGTCACAGTAGAAGTCAGTTCTGAAAAATCTGTGCCCAGGTCAAAAGTGATATATGTCAAAATAATGAACACCTGTTCATTGCAGAGGGATTCAACAATTCCAGCAGAAATACAGTCAATGGTGACAACACTAAAGACACAACTTGCAACATGATTCCGGGACCTGGAAGACAACAAACTTAAGGGTAAGTTCACACAGTGCGTTTTTCGCTGCATCTTTGAGTGTTTTTCGGGTGCGGTTTTGCTCAGAAAGCTGCATGAATTTCCTTCCCCAGCAAAGTCTATGAGTTTTCAGTTTTGCTGTCTGCACACAGCATTTTTTTTTAGCTGCGTTTTTGTGGTGCCCACAAAAACACATGTCAATTATTTTTGCGTTTTTCACTGCGTTTTCCATCCATTGAGTTCAATGAGATGTTCAAAAACGCAATGAAAAACGCAAATTGTAAATATAGCTGCATTTTAGTGCGTTTTTATGCCTCAAAACGCAGCTATAAATGCAAGAGGTGGGTTGAAAAGTGACATGTACAGGAAGAGGATTCCTTCTGTCAGTAAACACAGAAGCGTGAATACTCCCGGTACCGCCACCGCTGCTTCCATTTCCCGCCCGGTGCCATGTCCGCTCCCGTGCGTGAGGTGGAAGCGGCTGCTAAATCAGAAGTGAACAGTAGAAAAATGTCATACTCAACTGTCTGCAGACTACCGGTGCCATGTCTGCTCCCAGCTCCTCTTCCCGATACCGCCACCCCCGCTCTGGCTGTGTGCCGGCTCCCAGGCACATACGATAGCTGCAGGACCTGGCGGTGATCACCTGATGCGGTCACCTGACGCATCAGCTGATCGTAAGTTTCGCAGTGACGCCGGATTTTACCGGCCGGCCGGCTATCAGCTGATGCCGTCAGGAGGCTTCATCACTGATTACCGGCAGCTCCTGCAGCGGTCTGACTGGAATCAGCACGGATGCATGTAGTTGTTGGGTTTTTTTTGCATTGATACATCAGCCTAGACTGTACAGTGAGCGAGCGCCGAGTGACTGATTCCCCGGTGCTTACAGTCAGTTCATGAAAGCTGCAGACAGGGCCGCCATCAGGGCATTACTACTGTGCCTGGTGTAGGGGGCCCGGTCAGGCCCGGGGTAATTACTTATCTTTATTAAGCCCCCGGCAGGACGGGCCCCTTCTTTTCACCAGGCCCCAGTCACAGCAGCAGCAGAGGTGCCCCGCAGTGTCGCTTCACTTCCTGACATGACTAATTTGCATGCGACGGGGCGGAGCATGATAATTAGCCATGTGGTGGAGTGGAGGCAGGGTGATTGGAGCAGAGCATGGCGCCGGCGCGTCATCGCTGGGCTGTGCAGCAGGGTGGTGAGGTCATCACTCTGTGACCTCATTACACTCCTGCAAGTAACAGTGTCAGAGGTGGCGAGGACACGACAGCCAGCGGGACAGGTAAGCGCTGTGAGCTGAAGATTATCGCCGGGGGAGGGGTGAGGTGGTGGGGTGGCCGGGGCCCGCTGACCCCAGCCCGGGGGGCCTGCTGATCTCTGCCCGGGGGGCGCTGATCTCTGCTGGGGGGGGCGCTGATCTCTGCCCTGGGGGGCCCTGATCTCTGCTGGAGGGGGCCGCTGACCTCTGCCTGGGGCCCGCTGACCTCTGCTCGGGGCCCGCTGACCTCTGCTCGGGGCCCGCTGACCTCTGCCTGGGGCCCGCTGACCTCTGCCCCTATCTTGCTTCAGCTAGATCAGGGGTGGGGAACCTCCAGGCTGTGATCTTCTGCCTCCCTGCTATGAGCCTCCTGGCTCTCTCATGCTATGTGCCACCCTCCCAGTGCTGTGTGCCACCCTCCCTCCAGTGCTGTCTGTGCTCCCTCAGTCTTGGTCATGTCCTCCAGTCCTGTTTGTGCCACCGCCAGTGCTGTCAGTGCCCAGCAGTACTGTCCGAGCCCCAGCCCCTCCAGTGATGTGTGGGCCTTGAGCGTCTCCAACCTGATGTATATGATTTACCAATCTGTTGACTGCGCTCCAGACTGAGACAAACCTGGAAAACCTGTGAGAAGCCACATGATCAATATCACCAAACATCACAGCCGCACCAAAGAGAAGCAGCTCCAGCCACCACAGTAAGGGTTAATTAATTGACCAAATATATTACGGTAATTTTCAAACTGATAATTTTTTGCGGCCCCCGAAGGTTGGTAGAAATTTCTAAATGGCCCATGGCGGAAAAAAGGTTCCCCAGCCCTGAGCTAGATGCACGGGAAGGTGCTGAAATGCATCACGGCTCACTGCTTAGAGACGATGACGTGGGTGGTGGGGAAGGTGAGTAAAAAATTTTTTGTTTGTTTGTTTTTTTGCAGCAGACAAATATGCCAGGAGGCCCCCAGGATGGGACACATATACTGGGAGGAGGACATATTCACCAGGAAAAGTCAGAAACCAGGCTGGAAACATATATACCCGCATGTGCCCAGGAGGGGGATAAATAATAATAATAATAATTGCAATATATATATATGTATTATATATATATTATATATTATATATCACATCACACACACACACCAGAAGGCCCCCAGGATGTGACATCTATAACAGGAGGAAGACATATACACCATGAGTGGCCCAGGAAGGGGTAATATGTACTAGGAGGAGGACATACCATGCCTTGCAAAGGTATTCGGCCCCCTTGAAGTTTTCAACTTTTTCCCACATTTCAGGCTTCACACATAAAGATAAAAATGTTAATGTTCTGGTGAAGAATCAACAACAAGTGGGACACAATTATGAAGGTGAACAAAATGTATTGCTTATATAAAAAAATGTTTAAAAAAATAACTGAAAATTGGGGCGTGCAATATTATTCTTTCCCTTTACTTTCAGTGCAGCAAACTCACTCCAGACAATGTCTGAATGATCCAATGTTGTCCTAAATGACTGATGACGATAAATATAAGCCCCTGTGTGTAATCAAGTCTCCGTATAAATACACCTGCTCTGTGATAGTCTCAGTGTTCTGTGTAAAGCGCAGAGAGCATCGTGAAGACCAAGGAACACAACAGGCAGGTCCGTGATACTGTTGTGGAGAAGTTTAAAGCTGGATTTGGTTACAAAAAGATTTCCAAAACTTTAAATATCCCAAGTAGTACTGTGCAAGCGATCATATTAAAATGGAAGGAGCATCACACCACTGCAAATCTACCAAGACCCGGCCGTCCCTCAAAAATTTAATCTCAAACAAGGAGAAGACTGATCAGAGATGCAGCCAAGAGGCCCATGATCACTCTGGATGAACTGCAGAGATCTACAGCTGAGGTGGGAGAGTCTGTCCATAGAAAAACAATCAGCCGTACACTGCACAAATCTGACCTTTATGGAAGAGTGGCAAGAAGAAAGCCATTTCTCAAAGATATCCATAAAAAGTGTTGTTTACAGTTTGCCACAAGCCACCTGGAGACACCAAACATGTGGAAGAAGGTGCACTGGTCAGATGAAACGAAAATCGAACTATTTGGGCACAATGCCAAACGATGTGTTAAAAGCAACACAGCTCATCACCCTGAACACATCATCCCCACTGTCAAACATGGTGGTGGCAGCATCATGGTTTGGGCCTGCTTTTCTTGAGCAGGGACAGGGAAGATGGTTAAAATTGATGGGAAGATTGATGGAGCCAAATACAGGACCATTCTTGAAGAAAACCTGTTGGAGTCTGCAAAAGACCTGAGACTGGGACGGAGATTTGTCTTCCAACAAGACAATGATCCCAAACAAAGCAAAATGTACAATGGAATGGTTCACAAATAAACATATCCAGGTGTTAGGATGGCCAAGTTACAGTCCAGACCTGAACCCAATTGAGAATCTGTGGAAAGAGCTGAAAACTGCTATTCACAAACGCTCTCCATCCAACCTCACTTAGCTCCAGCTGTTTACAAAGGAAGAATGGGCGAGAATTTCAGCCTCTCCATGTGCAAAACTGATGGATACATACCCCAAGAGAGTGCAGCTGTAATCACAGCAAAAGGGGGCACTACAAAGTATTAACTTAAAGGGGATGAATAATATTGCACACCCCAATTCTCAGTTATTTATTTTTTATAAACGTTTAAAATAAGCCATAAATTTCGTTCTACTTCACAATTGTGTCCACTTGTTGTTGATTCTTCACCAGAACATTAACATTTTTATCTTTATGTTTGAAGCCTGAAATGTGGGAAAAGGTTGAAAAATTCAAGGGATCCGAATACTTTTGCAAGGCACTGTAAATACCAGAATGTGCCCAGGAGGGGGATGTATATAGCAGGAGGGGCCCAGGATGGGACATACAGTATATACCTAAATGGGGACATATATACAAAGAAAGGGACATATATATATTTACACACACACGTTTTTCCAAGAGTGGCAGTGAGACTGTAGGAGGTTTGAGGGGTGGAGGCAGAGCTGGGGTGGAGCTTTTTTGGGGTACAAAGAAATCCTGCATACAGTCCTGGAAGGAGGATACTGAGCCTTGTAGTTCTGTAGCTGCTGTCCGCTCTCCTGCATCCACTAGTGGATGGAGTATGCTAAGCCTTGTAGGTCTGCTCCCCCTGACTCTCCCTCCAGTATACAGTCCTGGATGGAGCATGCTGAGCCTTGTAGTTCTGCAGCTGTCTGCTCTTCTGCATACACTAGTGGAAAATGAAGAACATCGGACCTTTTTTTTTTTTTTTTTTTTCAACAATCTTTAATGGCAATGTTTACTGATAAAAAAAACGCATAAAAACGCAGTGAGCAAAAACGCAGCAAAAACGCACCAAAATGTGGTAAAAACGCATGCGTTTTGCCGCATTTTTTTGCCGCGGGTGCTTTATTGTGCGTTTTTTGCCGCAAAAGACGCACAAACGCAGCGTAAAAAAACCCACAGTGTGTGAACTTAGCCTAAGTTCACACAAGGCGTTTTTTGATGCTGCGTTTTTTGCAGCAAAAAAAATGCACAAAAACGCACCCGCGGCAAAAACGCATGCGTTTTTACCGCATTTTGGTGCTGGTGCGTTTTTGTGCGTTTTTTGGTGTGTTTTTGGTGTATTTTTTGGCTGCGTTTTGCTCACTGCGTGTTTATGCGTTTTTTTATCAGTGAAAAATGTCATTAAAGATTGTTAAAAAAAAAAGAAATAAAGGTCTGATGTCATTTCCTTCTTCAATATGTTCTTCATTCTCCACTAGTGTATGCAGGAGAGCAGACAGCTGCAGAACTACAAGGCTCAGCATGCTCCATTCAGGACTGTATGCTGGAGGGAGAGGCAGGGGGAGCAGAACTAGAAGGCTCAGCATACTCCATCCAATAGTTGGTTGAAGGATTTCACCAGCACAAAACTCCAGGCATTTTGTTCTTTAAAATAAAACTTCCTTTATTTTCTTATCATTAAAAAGTCCATGCTATGGTGGTCAAGCCCATGTCAGAGAGGACGCGTTTCGAACATCCAGTTCTTATTCAGTCTCTAAACCATCTAGTCACAGAACTGTTTAAAAAGGGCTGAACCTAAACATGTGATCAAATGCAAGGAGAGAGCAAGACAATTACAAAAACATTAACCCCTTGAGTTATATCACTCCATATAATGCTTATAACACTTATATATATACAAAGTATTTTTTTAGCCAGATTAATATGCAAACATCAATTCATTTCTTTTATTTAAACCTTTCGGAAATCTTGTGCCCATTATAAACATCCATTTTATTTCTCTCTGAAAAAGGATATCTTTCAAATTTCCACCCCTTCTAGGTAGTTGAATTTTTTCAATGGCATTGACTTTCATGCCTGTTAAATTACCTGCATGTGCGTCGCGAAAATGTTGAGACGCTCCTGATAATTTTCTGGTGGTGGCATTATTAACATCATAAATGTGTTCAGATATCCTCTTTCTGAGAGAACGACAAGTGCTGCCTATATATTGTAACTGGCAAATAGTACACGATATTAAATAAACCACATGGTCTGAACTGCAGTTTATGAGTGACATTATTTTATACGTTTTTTTATCTGTAAATGAAGAAAATTCCTTCACATTTGACATATAACCGCATAGTCCACACGATCTGTGGCCACATTTGAAAGAGCCTGTGCTGGGTAACCAATTGCCAGTGTTTTTTCTTTTTTAGTGGAACCGCACCTATTCATATGATCACTAGGTGATAACATGGATCCCAATGTAATGTTCCTTTTTGAAACAAATTTAACTCCATTTTTTAAGATTTTGTGTAATGTGTCATCTGTAGATAAAATGGGTAAATATTTTTTAAATATTTTTTAATAATTTTAATTACATCATAATAATTTTTACTGTATGTTGTTGAAAAAACAACTGACAATTCTTTCTGGGGATTATCTCTGGTTTTATTCATGTCCAAATATTGTGACCTACTCACTTTGATTGCCTTGGTTTTGGCTTTCTGGAGATTTGTCATTTTATACCCTCTTGCCAAAAACCTTTTTTCAATAGTGCTGCATTCTACCTCAAAACCATTTTGGGTGTTGCAACATCTCCTAGCACGGACATATTCACCTGTAGGGATGTTATTTATAACATGCTTTGGATGGCAACTTCCCGCATGTAATAGTGAGTTGCCTGATATGGGTTTTCTATAAAGACTACAATTAATTTCTCCATTGTCACCCTTCCCATGGAATTGTATATCCAAAAAATTAATTTTTGATACATCATGAAAAAAAGTGAAAAAAAGATTATGGGCATTATTATTAATGTATGATATGAAATCCTCAATTTTTTTGTTTGGATTTTGCCATACAATAAGTACATCATCTATAAATCTCAGATATAATGCTATATCCGAGAAAAAAGGATTGCACTGATTAAAAATATATTGTTCTTCCCACCAAAACATAAATATGCCTGCTAGAGAGGGGGAAAACCGTGCGCCCATTGAACATCCCTGTAACTGAATATATCCTTTATTTAAAAAGGTAAAATAGTTGTTTTTGAGTAAAAACTCAGTTACGTCAATCAAAATAGTCCTGTAATTCAAGTGAGTAGTCAGAATATTTTTTGAGCAAATCTTTCAACGCTAAAATGGCAAGAGAATGTGGAATGGATGTATACAATGATTGCACATCACAAGTTAACCAACTAAAATTATCTTGCCATTTCATCTGAGAAATAATATTCAACACATGTTTGCTATCCAGGACATAGCTAGGAGACATTTTAGGAAGAAATTGAAGGTGGTTACCCAACCACTCTGCTAGATGTTCAGTATAAGAATCTATACCTGAGACAATCGGTCTCATTTTTGGGGGAAATTGATTTTTATGTGACTTGGGTAAGGCATGCAATAATGGTGTTAAACAATAAGATGGATTAAGATAATCTCTCAATTTTTCATCAATTAAACCCAAATGTAAGCCTTCTTCTAGAATTTTTTCCAAGGATTTTTTTTATATCTGCAGAGGGGTCATGATCGACTCTCCTGTAGGTATCACAATCCTGTAACATAGTCAATACCTCCCTTTCATAAAGTCCAGTATCCAAAACTACGACTGCCCCCCCCCCCTTGTCAGAATTTTTTATTATGATGTTAGAGTTTTTTTGCAAGGAAATAATCGCATCCTTCTCAGTCTTAGACAAATTTTGAACCATAGGTTCTTGTAAATGAGAAAGAGCAGTTAATTCCTTTTCTACTATGTTCTGGAAATCAGTCATCTGATCACACCTCGAAGGTATGGGATAAAAACTGGGATTAGGAACATTAAAGTGGGAAACTGCACAGTGTGGATTGGGTCCGGCACCACTATCACTTGATAAATCATGCAAATCTTGTAAAGCCATTTGTTCTTTAAATGACATAGGAGAGAAAAAAATGTCAGCTGATGCATTTGAAACATTAGGAACATTAACCTCATTTTCATCGTGAAAGAAGTGTTTTTTTTTACTGTTAATTTTCGGATAAACTTATTAACATCTAGTATTGTTTTAAAAAGATCAAACCTCTTGTTGGGAACAAAATTTAAACCCCTTTTCAAAACACTAATTTCACTGCTGTTTAAAATGCATGCCGACATATTTATAACAGAAAAATTATTATTATCAATATTCATTTCCTTTTCCCCCTCGTGAAATGATTGTGTTGGTACACATGACTTTCTATGTTTGCGGCCGCTCCTCCTTGTTTTTTTCGATTTTTTTGAAAAAACGGCTGGTTTTTCAAGTTTTTTGACACACTTGAAGAAGTGGATGGGGTGTCAAAATTATTATCGGACGTGTCAGTATTATAGTCTGTAGAGTCCACATCAGTCGTTTCAAAGTCCGTAGAAGAAAAATTGACACGAGTAGAATTGTTGCGTCTTTTATGATTTTTCAATATGGATCTGGGACCAGCTTGGAAAAATCTCCTGGAATTATGCCAATTGTAGATTTTATTATCCTCATAGTCCCTTAAATCACGAACAAACTTTTTTTCTTTGAATGCAGTGATTGTATCCTCAAGGGCAATGATTTTAGTGTTGATCTGGTCTTTCGTGGTCTTATAAGCATCCAGACCTGAATATTGTGCAAGGGAAACTTCAATTTCTTTAATCTTATTCTCCAACACACCTATTTTATTTCGTTCTTGTTCTATAATTAATTGAATAAGTTTTTTGGAGCATTCAGATAAGATAGTGTCCCATTTTGCAACAAATTCTTGATTAAATTCAACTGTGGGTCTTTTGTTCAGCCGAAGTCCCCTGGGAACCATATTTTTGTCAAGATATGCTTGCAAGGTCTCACTGTCCCACCAGGTACGAATTCTCGCTGACATTACTTTTTCTAATTCCCACATAATTTGATTCATTTCTGTGTGCGTTTCCAAGGGGGTATTTTGCTTATTCAATGAAAACATTTTTGCTGCTCTCTCCATACGTAGTCTATCTGAAGTAACAAAAATCTGATTGCTATTAGCTTCATTCCTCTGGTCTTCCATTTTATAACACAATTTTTTATATAAGGAACTATAAGTCATGCAATTTCATCATATATAGTATACAATGTCTCTTATTGAAAAGATCCAAAACAATGATAATTGACTTACTGACAGTTCCTATTCATGAATCACAGGGAGCACGGGTATAGCAGCTCAAGGTGAAGGTAGAAAGAGGTTTTTTGCCCAGCTCACCTGTGTGATGGAAGCCAGTGATCCTGGGCTGTGCACGGAGAAGAGGTTTGGAGAGCCAGTCCATGTGCATTGAAATTGGTTGAAGGATTTCACCAGCACAAAACTCCAGGCATTTTGTTCTTTAAAATAAAACTTCCTTTATTTTCTTATCATTAAAAAGTCCATGCTATGGTGGTCAAGCCCATGTCAGAGAGGACGCGTTTCGAACATCCAGTTCTTATTCAGTCTCTAAACCATCTAGTCACAGAACTGTTTAAAAAGGGCTGAACCCAAACATGTGATCAAATGCAAGGAGAGAGTAAGACAATTACAAAAACATTAACCCCTTGAGTTATATCACTCCATATAATGCTTATAACACTTATATATATACAAAGTATTTTTTTAGCCAGATTACTATGCAAACATCAATTCATTTCTTTTATTTAAACCTTTCGGAAATCTTGTGCCCATTATAAACATCCATTTTATTTCTCTCTGAAAAAGGATATCTTTCAAATTTCCACCCCTTCTAGGTAGTTGAATTTTTTCAATGGCATTGACTTTCATGCCTGTTAAATTACCTGCATGTGCGTCGCGAAAATGTTGAGATGCTCCTGATAATTTTCTGGTGGTGGCATTATTAACATCATAAATGTGTTCAGATATCCTCTTTCTGAGAGAACGACAAGTGCTGCCTATATATTGTAACTGACAAATAGTACACGATATTAAATAAACCACATGGTCTGAACTGCAGTTTATGAGTGACATTATTTTATACGTTTTTTTATCTGTAAATGAAGAAAATTCCTTCACATTTGACATATAACCGCATAGTCCACACGATCTGTGGCCACATTTGAAAGAGCCTGTGCTGGGTAACCAATTGCCAGTGTTTTTTTCTTTTTTAGTGGAACCGCACCTATTCATATGATCACTAGGTGATAACATGGATCCCAATGTAATGTTCCTTTTTGAAACAAATTTAACTCCATTTTTGTAAGATTTTGTGTAATGTGTCATCTGTAGATAAAATGGGTAAATATTTTTTAATAATTTTAATTACATCATAATAATTTTTACTGTATGTTGTTGAAAAAACAACTGACAATTCTTTCTGGGGATTATCTCTGGTTTTATTCATGTCCAAATATTGTGACCTACTCACTTTGATTGCCTTGGTTTTGGCTTTCTGGAGATTTGTCATTTTATACCCTCTTGCCAAAAACCTTTTTTCAATAGTGCTGCATTCTACCTCAAAACCATTTTGGGTGTTGCAACATCTCCTAGCACGGACATATTCACCTGTAGGGATGTTATTTATAACATGCTTTGGATGGCAACTTCCCGCATGTAATAGTGAGTTGCCTGATATGGGTTTTCTATAAAGACTACAATTAATTTCTCCATTGTCACCCTTCCCATGGAATTGTATATCCAAAAAATTAATTTTTGATACATCATGAAAAAAAGTGAAAAAAAGATTATGGGCATTATTATTAATGTATGATATGAAATCCTCAATTTTTTTGTTTGGATTTTGCCATACAATAAGTACATCATCTATAAATCTCAGATATAATGCTATATCCGAGAAAAAAGGATTGCACTGATTAAAAATATATTGTTCTTCCCACCAAAACATAAATATGCCTGCTAGAGAGGGGGAAAACCGTGCGCCCATTGAACATCCCTGTAACTGAATATATCCTTTATTTAAAAAGGTAAAATAGTTGTTTTTGAGTAAAAACTCAGTTACGTCAATCAAATAGTCCTGTAATTCAAGTGAGTAGTCAGAATATTTTTTGAGCAAATCTTTCAACGCTAAAATGGCAAGAGAATGTGGAATGGATGTATACAATGATTGCACATCACAAGTTAACCAACTAAAATTATCTTGCCATTTCATCTGAGAAATAATATTCAACACATGTTTGCTATCCAGGACATAGCCAGGAGACATTTTAGGAAGAAATTGAAGGTGGTTATCCAACCACTCTGCTAGATGTTCAGTATAAGAATCTATACCTGAGACAATCGGTCTCATTTTTGGGGGAAATTGATTTTTATGTGACTTGGGTAAGGCATGCAATAATGGTGTTAAACAATAAGATGGATTAAGATAATCTCTCAATTTCTCATCAATTAAACCCAAATGTAAGCCTTCTTCTAGAATTTTTTCCAAGGATTTTTTTATATCTGCAGAGGGGTCATGATCGACTCTCCTGTAGGTATCACAATCCTGTTTCATGATGTATCAAAAATTAATTTTTTGGATATACAATTCCATGGGAAGGGTGACAATGGAGAAATTAATTGTAGTCTTTATAGAAAACCCATATCAGGCAACTCACTATTACATGCGGGAAGTTGCCATCCAAAGCATGTTATAAATAACATCCCTACAGGTGAATATGTCCGTGCTAGGAGATGTTGCAACACCCAAAATGGTTTTGAGGTAGAATGCAGCACTATTGAAAAAAGGTTTTTGGCAAGAGGGTATAAAATGACAAATCTCCAGAAAGCCAAAACCAAGGCAATCAAAGTGAGTAGGTCACAATATTTGGACATGAATAAAACCAGAGATAATCCCCAGAAAGAATTGTCAGTTGTTTTTTCAACAACATACAGTAAAAATTATTATGATGTAATTAAAATTATTAAAAAATATTTACCCATTTTATCTACAGATGACACATTACACAAAATCTTAAAAAATGGAGTTAAATTTGTTTCAAAAAGGAACATTACATTGGGATCCATGTTATCACCTAGTGATCATATGAATAAGTGCGGTTCCACTAAAAAAGAAAAAAACACTGGCAATTGGTTACCCAGCACAGGCTCTTTCAAATGTGGCCACAGATCGTGTGGACTATGCGGTTATATGTCAAATGTGAAGGAATTTTCTTCATTTACAGATAAAAAAACGTATAAAATAATGTCACTCATAAACTGCAGTTCAGACCATGTGGTTTATTTAATATCGTGTACTATTTGCCAGTTACAATATATAGGCAGCACTTGTCGTTCTCTCAGAAAGAGGATATCTGAACACATTTATGATGTTAATAATGCCACCACGAGAAAATTATCAGGAGCGTCTCAACATTTTCGCGACGCACATGCAGGTAATTTAACAGGCATGAAAGTCAATGCCATTGAAAAAATTCAACTACCTAGAAGGGGTGGAAATTTGAAAGATATCCTTTTTCAGAGAGAAATAAAATGGATGTTTATAATGGGCACAAGATTTCCGAAAGGTTTAAATAAAAGAAATGAATTGATGTTTGCATATTAATCTGGCTAAAAAAATACTTTGTATATATATAAGTGTTATAAGCATTATATGGAGTGATATAACTCAAGGGGTTAATGTTTTTGTAATTGTCTTGCTCTCTCCTTGCATTTGATCACATGTTTGGGTTCAGCCCTTTTTAAACAGTTCTGTGACTAGATGGTTTAGAGACTGAATAAGAACTGGATGTTCGAAACGCGTCCTCTCTGACATGGGCTTGACCACCATAGCATGGACTTTTTAATGATAAGAAAATAAAGGAAGTTTTATTTTAAAGAACAAAATGCCTGGAGTTTTGTGCTGGTGAAATCCTTCAACCAATTTCAATGCACATGGACTGGCTCTCCAAACCTCTTCTCCGTGCACAGCCCAGGATTACTGGCTTCCATCACACAGGTGAGCTGGGCAAAAAACCTCTTTCTACCTCCATCCAATAGTGTATGCAGTAGAGCAGACAGCAGCTGCAGAACTACAAGGCTCAGCATCCTCCATCCAGGACTGTATGCAGGATTTCTTTGCCCCCCCCCAAAAAAAATGACGTGGGCTTCGCCATATTTTTGTATGCTAGCCGCGTACAGCAGGTAGATACGGGCTGCCCCCAACCCCAGCTGCCTATGTGTACCCGGCTGGGAACCAAAAATATAGGGAAGCCCTTTTTTTTTATTTCATGAATTTCATGAAATAATTAAAAAAAAAAGACGTGGGTTTCGCCCAATTTTTGAGTCCAGCTAGGTGCAACTAGGCAGCTGGGGATTGGAATCCTCAATGCAGGGTGCCCAAGCTTTCTGGGCACCCCTGCTGC
The DNA here is from genome assembly GCF_048569485.1 of Anomaloglossus baeobatrachus. Classification (NCBI taxonomy): domain Eukaryota; kingdom Metazoa; phylum Chordata; class Amphibia; order Anura; family Aromobatidae; genus Anomaloglossus; species Anomaloglossus baeobatrachus. The sequence continues at coordinate 566,669,769 of NC_134358.1, read as the reverse complement.
GAATTGCAGTCTGCAGCCGCCCCAGAAAATGAATTTCTAGTAAAGATAAAAAAAACAACAATTAGTGACTCCATCTTTATTGAAATAAAGAACTCCCCTCCGCAGTAATCCTGGGTCAAGGGTCCCACGCCGTCCAATCCGGATCCAATATCATCTGATCGGTTTGCTCTCACCTGAACTCCGGAGATCACCCCGGCCTCTCTGAAGCTGTCATGAACTGACTGCAAGCGCCGGGGAATCAGTCACTCGGCGCTCGCTCGCTGGACAGTCTAGGCTGATGCATCAGTGCAAAAAAACCCCCCAACAACTACACACGTCCGTGCTGACTCCCGTCCGACCGCTGCAGGAGCTGCCGGTAATCACTGATGAAGTCTCCTGATGGTATAAGCTGATAGCCGGCTGGGCGGTAAAATCCGGCGTCACCACGAGACTTGCGATCAGCTGATGCGTCAGGTGACCGCATCAGGTGATCACCGCCAGGTCCTGAAGCTATCGTACGTGCCTGGGAGCCAGCACACAGCCGGAGCGGGGGTGGCGGTACCGAGAAGAGGAGCTGAGAGCATGGCACCGGGAGTCTGCAGACAGGGGAGTATGAGACTTTTCTACTGTTCACTTTTGATTTAGCAGCCGCTTCCACCTCCCGCACGGGAGCGGACATGGCACCGGGCGGAAAAAAATGGAAGCAGCGGTGGCAGTACCGGGAGGATTCACGCTTCTGTGTTTACTGACAGAAGGAATCCTCTTCCTGTACATATCACTTTACTACCCACCCCTTGCGTTTATAGCTGCGTTTTTAGTCATAAAAACGCACTAAAAATGCAGCTATATTTGCAATTTGCGGTTTTCATTGCGTTTTTGAACATCTCATTGAACTCAATGGGTGGAAAACGCAGTGAAAAACGCAAAAATAATTAACATGCTGCGTTTTTTTGGTGCCCACAAAAATGCAGCTAAAAAAACCCGCTGTGTGCAGACAGCAAAAATGAAAACTCATAGACTTTGCTGGGGAAGCAAATTCATGCAGTTTTCTGAGCAAAAACGCCGCGAAAAACGCACTGTGTGAACTTACCCTAACAATCAGGCAACACTTTTTTTAGACCCAAGATTTAAAAAGTACGGGTGTTAAGGTGAACTCTTAACCAGAGATCACTAGTTGCCTACTGCCTATGCAAAATTTAACCTGGCTTATGAAAATCTAAAGCGAAAAGTATGTGGTATGAGAATTGCTGCTGAAAGTCCAGCAATATCTGTGGAAGAAGCACAGACATCACAATCTACCTCAAGCTTATGGGAGGATTTCGATACAGAAGTGAGAAACGTCACTACAGTGTAGAATCCAGGGGCAGCAGGAAGTATACAACTGGACAAATATATGCAACAGCCCATTTTACAGAGGAAGGCAGATCCCCTACTTTGGTGGAATGAAAGAAAAGCCATTTATCCAAGACTTTTTCAACTGGCAAAGCAGTGACTGTGCATTATGGCCGCCTCTGTTCCCTGTGAGAGAATATTTTTAAAAGCCGGACAAGTTGTCACTGAGAGAAGAAACAGACTCAAAACTTCCAAAGTTGGACAAATCCTGTTCTTGAGTCAGAATATGAACCTACAGTCATGAAAAAGTTTATGCACCCCTATTAATGTGAACCTTTTTTCTTTATAACAATTTGGGGTTTTGCAGCAGCTATTTCAGTTTCATATATCTAATAACTGATGGACTGAGTAATATTTCTGGATTGAAATGAGGTTTATTGTACTAACAGAAAATGTGCAATCCGCATTTAAACAAAATTTGACTGGTGCAAAAGTATGGGCACCTCAACATAAAAGTGACATTAATATTTTGTAGATCCTCCTTTTGCAAAAATCACAGCCTCTAGTCGCTTCCTGTAGCTTTTAATGAGTTCCTGGATCCTGGATGAAGGTAGATTTGACCATTCCTGTTTACAAAACAATTCCAGTTCAGTTAAGTATGATGGTCTCGAGCATGGACAGCCGCTTCACATCATCCCACAGGTGTTTAATGATATTCAGGTCTGGGGACTGGGATGGTGTGACCCCTACCCCCTGAACATGGTGGGCTGGTCAAGGAGCACAGACAATGCATTTCCCTTTTTGTAACTTCAGAGTGAGCTGAAACTTGGAAGAAGAAGGAGCTCCCAGCCTGGGTGGCTGTGGACACGGACGGAGCTAGGCCTGTGTGGCGGCCCGTGGGATTGTGTGGAACTCTTTGGACTACTGTAAGAACGATTGCTTTGTTATCCGGTCCGAGGATTGTCGGGAAGGGCCCCCGAATCTGTTTTACGTGGACTTATCGTGTGCTGTTCCTGTATACCTGTTAATAAACCTGTTGGATCGTCCCTCGGCCTCGTCCATCCTTTGCTCTGTTGTACACCCCCGTCACAAACTGGTTGGCAGCGCTGGGATCAGAGCAGAAGGAATGGAGGACAATGGCTCAACATCAGGAACCAGCACTGCAGAGTATAAGACCTGGACTTTGGGGAGCCTGCAATCAAAGGCCCGTGAAGTAGGAGTTCGTTTCAAAGGACTCTCCAAGGAGCAGCTGATTGAGGCACTAGAAGGAGTCTGCTCGCAAAATGACGTGGAGGAAGGATCCTCACAGCAAACGGAAGAAAGACGGCAGCCGGAGCTAAATACCCAAAAAAGTCAGTGGGTTGTGTGGTACGAGGAGGAGATGGCCTTGCTGGGAGAGGAGACCACCATAGAATATAAGATGGAGGTCATGCGTGGAGCTAAAGAGAAGGAGCGCAGGATGGAGGAGATGGCACTGCTGGATAAGCAGCTCGCTCTGGAAGCCGCGAGAGGTTCCAGACAGACTGTAACCCCAGCACCCATCATGAGGGAACTTCCCAGGGTGTCCCGCAAAGACTTTAAGCCGTTTAATGAGGCTGCAGGCAACATTGAGGGCTTCTTCCAGGACTTTGAGCATCAGTGTCGATTAATGGAAGTCCCGGACAGGGAGCGTGTCCGGCATCTGGTTGGGCTCCTAGAGGGGGGAGCTGCTGAAGCCTATAGAGCTATGGACCCTCGGTGGAACTGTGAGTATGCGGAGATTAAACAGACTATTCTAGAACATTATGCTGTGACCCCAGACACTTACAGGACTCAGTTCCGTGCTTTAGCCTGTGATGGGGAAGTGTCTTTTAAGATATATGCTCATAGACTCAAACAAATATGTAATCGCTGGCTGGAGGCAGAGGAGGCCTTATCTTGGGAGACCTTCCTGCAGGTCATCCTAAAAGAACAATTCTTTGCCCAGTGTCCCGCTGAGATCCGGGAATGGGTGCGTGAGAGAAAACCAGCGACAGTGGAGGAAGCTGCTGCTCTAGCTGATGAGGTGCTCACTATCAAGCCTCAGTGGAGGGTTCTGTTGGAGGATGGAGAGACGCCTAACAGCTCCACAACACCGGATGCCCCCAGTTATTCTGTCCCCATTGTTCCCCGTTCCTCTAAGCCACCACATGTTGATACCCGTGTTAATGTGCCTCCAGTTGCTTCTACTGCACTTTCTGGAATACGCCGGGGAGAGGAAGTAACAGAGCACAGGTGTTATGTTTGTAGGCATCCCGGGCATTTGCAGGCCTCATGCCCAACCAGCCCATGGAGGAATCATCCTCAAACCCCTACAGCACCTTCAGGTGGGAGCCGGCCTCCAAGTTCCCCTACCCCTTACCCAAGAGGACGCCTTGGATGGAGGGAGACCCAGCTCAGATGCTATCAATGTGGACAGCCAGGGCATCGGCAAGTCTCCTGCCCAGCTGTTCAAATGAGGACTGATCCTGCACCCAATCGGATTGTTAATTATTTACAGCCCAGTGCCATGGAGGAAGATGTGGCACCGCTATGTGAGGACTGGCCTAGTGACTCAGCCCCCCATGTTGCACCACCAGGAGTTTACGGGGTGCGACCCGAAGTTATGACGACTTCTGCTCATCAAGGTAAGCACTTGCAGGAGGTTGTGCTGGATGGACAGAGACTTGTTGGATTTTGTGACTCGGGTGCTTTCCTCACACTGGCTGATCCCCGAGTGGTTCGGCCTGAGGCAATCCATAGAGGACCTGGGATTGTCATTGAACTGGCTGGTGGACAATGGAGGACTATTCCCACAGCCACTGTGGATCTGAACTTTGGTTTTGGGGTCAGGCGATGTGTGGTTGGGGTGATGGGTGGTCTGCCTGCAGCTGTTCTCCTGGGCAATGATGTGGGAGAGCTACGATGCCAATTCGTGGCTGCATGAAGCCACATGTAAGTAACGCTCTGCCTGTGTGTACTTAACCAGTGACCTGTAGAGGTCCCTAGTACGTACACAAGTTGGGAGGGGGAGGGATTGTGAAGATGTAATTTACCCTCTCACTGTATATGCTGTGATACTATGTCATGATATGTATATTTCCCTGTCATTTATTTTGTATAATATGTCATGTAACTTTTCCCTGGTTGTATTAGTTGTAATTCATGTATTTCCTTGGGGGAGCTACTGGTCTCAATGTGTCTCTCTCATACAATTGCAGTCTTGGCATCTAATGTGATTATGTAAATAGCCTGTCATCTTCTATCCAGAGTTGTGTATCTAGTCTGTAATTGCATTGGCCAGTGAAGGAATAGTCATTGTTCTGCACAGCAGGGGACCCCTTCATCTACTGTGGCTGGCAGACATATTGGAGCCCTGTGATGGACCAAACCATTGATGATAGAATGTGTGACCCCTACCCCCTGAACATGCTGGGCTGGTCAAGGAGCACAGACAATGCATTTCCCTTTTTGTAACTTCAGAGTGAGCTGAAACTTGGAAGAAGAAGGAGCTCCCAGCCTGGGTGGCTGTGGACACGGACGGAGCTAGGCCTGTGTGGCGGCCCGTGGGATTGTGTGGAACTCTTTGGACTACTGTAAGGACGATTGCTTTGTTATCCGGTCCGAGGATTGTCGGGAAGGGCCCCCGAATCTGTTTTACGTGGACTTATCGTGTGCTGTTCCTGTATTCCTGTTAATAAACCTGTTGGATCGTCCCTCGGCCTCGTCCATCCTTTGCTCTGTTGTACACCCCCGTCACAGATGGCCATTCCAAAACATTGTAATTGTTCCTCTGCATGAATGCCTGAGTAGATTTGGAGCGGTGTTTTGGATCATTGTCTTGCTGAAATATACATCCCCTGCGTAACTTCAACTTCGTCACTGATTCTTGCACGTTATTGTCAAGAATCTGCTGATACTGAGTTGAATCCATGCGACCCTCAACTTTAACAAGATTCCCGGTGCCGGCATTGGACACACAGCCCCAAAGCATGATGGAACCTCCATCAAATTTTACTGTGGGTAGCAAGTGCTTTTCTTGGAATGCCGTGTTTTTTTGCCTCCATGCATAACGCCTTTTTGTATGACCAAACAACTCAATCTTTGTTTCATCAGTCCACAGGACCTTCTTCCAAAATGTAACTGGCTTGTCCAAATGTGCTTTTGCATACCTCAGGCGACTCTGTTTATAGCGTGCTTGCAGAAACGGCTTCTTTTACATCACTCTCCCATTCAGCTTCTCCTTGTGCAACGTGCGCTGTATTGTTGACCGATGCACATTGACACCATCTGCAGCAAGATGAAACTGCAGGTCTTTGGAGGTGGTCTGTGGATTGTCCTTGACTGTTCTCACCATTCTTCTTCTCTGCCTTTCTGATATTTTTCTTGGCCTGCCACTTCTGGGCTTAACAAGAACTGTACAACTTTTTGTACCTTCCCCTGAACAACTATGTTGAATAATCTTTTTTTCCGATAATTTGAGAGTTGTTTTGAGGAGCCCATGATGCCACTCTTCATAGGAGATTCAAATAGGAGAACAACTTGCAAGTGGCCACCTTAAATACCTTTTCTCATGATTGGATGCACCTGCCTATGAAGTTCAAAGCTCAATGAGTTTACAAAACCAATTTAGTGCTTTAGTAAGTCAGTAAAAAGTAGTTAGGAGTGTTCAAATCAAGAAATTGATAAGGGTGCCCATACTTTTGCACCAGTCAAATTCTGTTTAAATGTGGATTGCACATTTTCTGTTAGTACAAAAAAACTCATTTCAATCCAGAAATATTACTCAGTCCATCAAGGTTAACATTAATAGGGGTGCCCAAACATTTTCATATGACTGTATATTTATTGAAGCAATATAGGATATAGCTTTTGTTCTACCTTTAGGTTTCTGTTCTGTGGGATTCTTGATATTAAATTTAATATTTAACATAGGTATTAGTGTTTTTCTGCTAGGTGGCTTGTAGTAAATTACCTATATAGTGACAAATTAATATGTTAGCTAGATCAGCCCTGTGGGCGTGATACCATAGAGCGATGTCCCCGTCGCTCATTCTATCCTGCGCGCATTGCGGCAGGCTTCTTTTCCGGGTGTTCAATTGCTGGCTTCAGACGCGCACTGCGAATGCGCAGTGCGCATCTGAAACTGACAAGGAGAACCCGGAAGAGAAGCCTGCTGCAATGCACGTAGGATAAAATGAGCGACGGGGACGTCGCTCTATGGTATCACGCCCAGAGGGGCGTGATACCACGGAAATATGCAGACGTCCATAGGGCAAGGCGCCGCCCCTGTGACCACATTCCCTGCTGTTTACATACGAAATATGAAGGTAATAAAACGTTTATTACTTTCATATTATACAATTTTATAACAGGGATGGGTAGGGAGGTGTAATTAGGGCACACATGCGTCTGCTGATAGGTCAGAACGCATATTCTAGGCGACAGGTTCCCTTTAATTTGTTTTACGCTTGTGTGAAAAAGGCTGTATATAGCTGTGTTTTTCATAAACAAAGAGAAGGAGAAGTCTTGCTTTGAACTGAGTAACTGTCTGCTGTCTGACAATGCTTGCCTGCTTGACCAAGACAGAAACTGTCTAGTTTTCACCATGGCAACCAATCACAGCTCAGCTTTCAAATCTTAACAGACTCCGGCTGAGCTGTGATTGGTTGCTGTGGGCAAAACTAGACAGTTTCTGTCTTAGACAGGTAGATAAATCTATCCGTGTATACTGTACTGTGGGCAGATTGATGCGCTCTGAGATCAAATGATAACATTTAGGATCTCAGAGCTCACCACTCAGACATAAATATAGTTAAACAGGGTAATATTGTGTAGAGGGTAACAAAATAGGTATTTGCAGGTACCCAGTAAAGTTACAGGGGTTGTTTGAGATTGAAAAATGTTATCTATGTATGTAGGAAGGGAGGGGAGCAAAAAAATAAAAATTATTGCACTTCCCATGGTCCCTTCAGCACTCAGTCTGGCAACTTGCTGTCCCATGCTGTTTCTAACATCTAGCTTTATCTGGGACAACACATCAAAGCAGGGCCTTGCCAGAAGGTTAGACTCAGTGGCCATTGTTTTGCTCAGTAGGCAGGTCTTTCTGAGACCGGCTGTCCTGGATGCAACTAAAGGAGCTATGGGGGACTGGGCTCAGCAAGTTCAGTTTATTTTTTACCCACACCAACATTCATAGAATTTTTAAATCCAGGCTGACCCCTTTAAAACTGGTATGTGAAATCTGCATATTAATGGCCTACACCCAATAGGCCACCAATATCTGATCAGAGGGGGACAATAGGCTGAAAGAAAAGGTTTTCAAATCAACTGGAGAATGATGAAAGTTATAAATTAAGAAAAAAAAAAAAGTAACTTCCCAGAACTTCTCACTGCTGTATGCGGGAAGCCATGTCATCTTCCCAGTACTTTTCACTGCTGTATGCGGGAAGCCATGTCATTTTCCCAGTACTTCTCACTGCTGTATGCTGGAAGCCATGTCATCTTCCCAGTACTTTTCACTGCTGTATGCGGAAGCCATGTCATCTTCCCAGTACTTCTCACTGCTGTATGCCGGAAGCCATGTCATCTTCCCAGTACTTCTCACTGCTGTATGCCGGAAACCATGTCATCTTCCCAGTACTTCTCACTGCTGTATGCGGGAAGCCATGTCATCTTCCCAGTACTTCTCACTGCTGTATGCGGGAAGCCATGTCATCTTCCCAGAACTCCTCACTGCTGTATGCGGGAAGCCATGTCATCTTCCCAGTACTTCTCACTGCTGTATGCGGGAAGCCATGTCATCTTCCCAGTACTTGTCAGCTGCTGTATGCGGGAAGCCATGTCATCTTCCCAGTACTGCTCACTGCTGTATGCCGGAAGCCATGTCATCTTCCCAGTACTTCTCACGGCTGTATGCGGGCAGCCATGTCATCTTCCCAGTACTTCTCACGGCTGTATGTGTTAAGGACAAGATTATGAACTTTTAGGAGTATATATGAAGATATCCAAAAACCAGGATTTAAGATGCTGTTTCAGACTGTGTACCGCACCTAGTTATGCATTTGGACATAAGACTCAGACAGTCTGGACTATTTATGTGATGAGTGAATCATGCTGACATTGCTTAATATAAATGAGGAAGCAAGCACATTACAGTATATTGTATATCACAGAATAAGCTGTTCTACTTTATTCAATAGGAGACGTGTTACGTATTATTGGCTGCTAGCCAATAAGTCCGTTTAAATGTATTTTCACTTCCGGATTAAATCAGTCTTACTTTCTATTCATATCCGAGTACGTCTCTGGTGTGTGTGAAAGAGAGTGGTATTCATGCTACCACAAGTGACTCATAATTTGGACTGCAGACAGTTTAAGAGGGATGCATGACTAGATTGCATCAAAGTAAATTTATGGCCAACATTAACAGTGGCGCCCAACGAACCTTAGGACGGAGTCTGGATGACGGACGGCCATGCTGACTGACACCTTGATTCGAAAGGCAACTACGCGAGAGGGAATGGAGATGCGCACTCCAAATGCAGGTGAGAAGATTTGTCTAATCTCACCTTGCAAACCTCGTGCATGTACTTGCATTTCGAAAGGGGGGTTGGGCTGTCCCAGTCTAGACACCTATTGACCGCCATCTCGCATGAGATAAGCCGTCCTAAGAGATCCCACACCAAGGTGGTCAGGTTCACCTTAAGCTGTCTGTATAAATGTAATTCTAAATCACATGAAATGTAATGTGGTTTTGGGTTTTTGTCTGCTCTGGGAAAAAGCAGAAGTTCTAAGTTTCATTTTTCTCTGAATTAACTGCAGAGGAAAATGAGGAAGTTGTTATATACGCTGGTTATATGGATATATATGGTTATATCTGCAGGTGAGATCAGCCACCTGGATGGTATATATAGTGCCCTTATTGTTATGTCATTGTGTTTACCTGTGTCTACCTGTTGAAATGTCTGTTTATTTGCAGCAGGCGGAGTACTTGCTGGCTTACGAGAAACGGGAAGTTCTGTTTTGTTCAGTTACGGCGGAAAAGGGGAAGTGTCACGATAATGTATAGAGCTGTCTTTTGAGTGAAAGAAGAAAAGGAAAAATAAAACTGCAGCCTTATTTGAGAAGGTTAACTGTTTATGTATACTGTTTATGTATACTGCGAGATACACTGGTGTGTGACATGTCCGGTCGATAGTCAGTAGTTGATAAGGCTGAGGGCCAGGTTCAGAGTTATGGTAAGAGCCCTGACTGTATCCTGGTACGTCTCCCAAGGAGAGAAGACGATAAGGGGGATTGACTTTGGTTTTGGCCAGTACAGAGTTATGGTAAGAGCCCTGACTGTATCTGGTGGAATGTGTTCTCCGCGATCCTAGGTAGGAGGAACATTGGCAGAATCCCTTGACTTTGGTCTTAATCAGTGTTATTGATGTTCTGGACGGACCGTTCAAATGTGATGTATATAAGGTGAACTGAGGTTACTAGTACTTGAAGTAACATATAGTAAGGGTGAATTTAGTTCCTTATCACCCACGTGACACTTCTTCCTGGAAAGACAACCCGTTTGTGTTGTGGTTTTATGGACTGAGATAGAAGTCTAGGTATTCTGTGGATGTGTATAGTCGCTGGTCCAGGAGAGAAAGTGTATTACGGCACAGACCAGACCTCCAGATTGACGTGTTAGTTTTAGGTTGTTTACCCTTTTGAAGATGGGGTCTAATCAATCTACACTTGTCAAGTTAACGACAGAAGAATTAGTAAGCGAACGAGAAGGAAGGAAATATGTTAAAAATATGAAGTCGCTCCTGAAGGTGGCAGGGATCACTGCAAAGAAAGGGAGATTAGAGGAGCAAGAATGGAAAAATGTCTTGTTAAATAAGCGAGGGATTTTGAAAGATAAAGATCTCCTTATGGATGCTGAGTCATGGTATAGAACGTCAAAAGATGTTAGAAAATTGGCATGAAAATTGGCGTGGAAATAGGAATGGGATGGAAATAGTAGATATTTCTATATTGCATCAGCTCAGAAAATGACACCTCAGGAAGTGGCCAAGCCCTTTAGGAAACAATGCCCCCCTCCTCATCAGTCGTCCCCAGAGGGTTGTCTAACGCCCTTCCTAGCCTCCATTTCAGGTCGGGCCGCACCTAGTTCCCTTTTCCAGCCATCTTAAGTCCCAAGGCCACTGGCCTATTTGTGGCTGGAGCAACAGAAGCCACCGAGGGGGGGCAGGAAGATGACAATGATTTAACAATGATCCACCCCACCACCAAAACTGTCCCTAGCAGAGACCAAACCCACAATCTCCAGCTATAGAGATAAACCACAGGTGCTGTCCTTATTTGAGGACGTCAGCCCAAAGATGGCATCGCACCATTATTCCTATAGTCCCGGACAAGAACGCCCTAAATATGTGACATGGAAGCCTCAGGAGGCTGCAGTCCTTGTGAAGGAACACTGACATATATACTCCGATGAGTGACGTGTCATCAATAATTGATGTTTGATAAGGCCTTGGACCTGGTCTTTGTGGATAGAAGATTTGAAAGGGGGGGTTTTCTATGTACAGGTGCAGTATTATGGAAAAGGAGGATGGAGAAGCCCTGACTGTTACCTGGTACGGTTGTCCTGCTAAGCAGTGAGTTGAATGTTGTATGCGTACTCACTGGTCTTGTTTTAGTGGATGTCAATGTATTGTTACCTAGAATTGAATACATTGGGGAAGACCCCTAAACTTTGGCCTTAATCAGAATTATTGAGTATTGGATAGACCGTCCTCATGGAGGTGTATGTATATCGTGAAATCTCTCCCTGACATAATATTTCATATATAGTTTTCCTGGAAGATGTTTGCAGGAAGCAGTTTCTGGTGTGGAACACCATAGGGGGAAAAAAAAAAGAGAAGTGTTAGTTTCTATTTCATCTTCAGTGAAGTTTAATTGTAAGTGACACACGTATGTTGAAAAAGAGAATTCTCCCAAGGGGGGAGATTAGATGAGAATTGAATGAAGGTACAGGATGTTATATTGAATGTCAATATAGTGAAAGTGTTGAGATGATTTGAAGAGATGTAACTTTGAATCTAGTAACTACACTATGTGTATTTTACCTGTCTGTGAAAATAAGATGCTATTAGCTGATATATAGGGTGGACTTGTGTGCTGTCTGTGGAGCACTGTGTCCACGTAGGCCCACCCCATTATTTCCTGTCCTGAATGTAGATTTCTTTCTGTCACTCTGTGTTTTGCTCAGCCCTGGGTGGGGTATGGTATGGGGATAGTTATCAGGGTCTGACAGGAGATAGGGATACGCTGGAGGCTCGGCCCTGACCACCATCAGGTCTACCGTTGAGATCAGGGCGAGTACAGGGTCCCTAGTTACAGGGTCAGCCCAGGGGTCCCTATATAATCCATATTCCCAGTGACAGATTGAATACCTCCTGAATGTAGATGGCACAACCCATGTCACAACCCAGTCTGGCCGACACCCAGTTTCCAGCCGCCATCTTAGGACCCAAAGCCACTGCTGTGTTTATTGCAGATGTAGCAGAGACTGCAGAGGGGGGACATAGGGACCTGAAACACACACTCCGTTTTTGGTCATATATGCAGTTGTGCCCCATTGTGTTCCCACTAATGAACCTTAGCAGAAGTTATTGCTGATAGTCCTGTGGAAACCTTTTCCCCTCACTTTTGCATGTTTGTTTTTGCTGTATCTAGTATTCAATTTAGTAGACCATATAGACTGCTCACTATTAGTCTTGGTGGACAGTGAATATATACTAGAGTATGTTGTATGTTATCCTGCCTGGTATCTTGCACAAGAGTTCCCTGATAGAGAGGGTAGAGGATCATGTGGTCCCAAGGGGACAATGGGGACATTGATCATCAGGAGTTGGCATATATTAAGGTTTTCGTTGGCAGCACCCAGTAATCCTTTGTGTCTTAGTTTGCAGGGTCTGACAGGAGAGAGGGATACGCTGGAGGCCCGACCCTGACCACCATCAGGTCTACCGTCGGGATGAGGGAGAGTGCAGGGCCCCCAGTTACAGGGTCAGCACAGGAGAGGTAGAGTAGATACGCTCCACTACTTTTTCCTAGTTGTGTATATGTAGTCAGGGGGTGCTGCTTGGTAGTTTCCAAAACCTCTTGTGCTCTTTTCTCTTTCCCCAGGGTTTTAGGGGATCTTAAGTTTTTAGAATTTCAGTGTTCTCCTGACCCCAAGTTACACTCATTGCTCTTTTTTACAAACCTAGGTATAGTCCTTTGTATCAGGTCTCTGAAAGCCCATATGCAAACAACTACAGCTGGTAACTCCTCATTACAGAAGTGAAGGACCAAGACACCCTTCTTCAAGTGGCAAGACGTATGGAGATGAATCTAGCAGCTTACAAGATCACCCCACATACAGATGTGCTGCAGTCACAGTCACCTGAGTAACAGTCACCTGAAGAGTATCATCACGTCATCTCCAGCCCAGAAGTCATTCTACTTGTTTGCCATGGAGGAAGACAGCAGCCCTTTGAATACTAGTACTCAGCCAGATTGAACACCTACCTAAAGCACCAGTGACAAACTGCTCCCTGACAAAGTCACCATCTCCCGGTGTGCGGTCCTTAATCCTGCTAAACTTCTCCCTCTTCCAAGGGAGGAGTGTCCCACCTCTGACACCTTGGTGGAAGAGGTAGTCGACTCTGGCATAGCTGAGGAAACTCTGGATTCGATACAGTGATGGATACACCTTTGGACCCTGACTTAACCCCTTTGCGGATGGATCAAGATGTGCATCAAGAAGACGGTTCCACATGGGTATGGTGGTGGTAGCAGAAGACGCTGTGCTGATAGAGCAGTCGCTACCCGCACGCCTGTATGTGAAGAAGCAGATGTATGTGCTCTCGCTGAAGCCTGCAAGATGGCAGCCAGCATCTACTCTGTATGGAAGACCAGAGACTTGATCACTGCCAATGGAACTGTACGTCGGCATGAGGCCATAGAAGAACGGATGGAAGCTTTGCTATTGCCAGACAGAGTCGCGGTGAGCAGGGTTGAGGCCCACATTGGAGGAGTCAAGGGAAGCAGTAAGCACTGACAGAACATCCAAAGAAGCCCCAAGACCACTTACCAAAGAAACAGTCAGTCAATCTGTGTTCTTTGAATGACCCCGATGTGAAGAAGAAAGGAAAGATGGAAAGTCTTGAGAAAATGTTGCCCTGACCCTACAAAAGCAAGTCTCAGAGGAGGAAGAGGACTGAGATAGGGTGCAGCTGTGGGCTCCCGGAGACCATGGAAAGTGGCTAGTGACCTGCTTTTACTGCCAGCCAAAGAGATATGGCAGGCCTTAGACACAGAACTGACTCTATACACCCCATACCAGCCACAGAATAGAGGGAAGGTTGGGAAGATGAGGCAGTGTAGAAGGCAAGGGCATGAGAGTCTTCCCCTTGAATTGTTCAGTGTCAGAGACACCCCAGCAGGGACCACTAGGTTGAGACCCTATGAAATCCTGTTTAGAAGTACCCCCCGATACTTCAACGAAGCTTGTTGTTTGTTTAAACATTTGCCTAATATACATTTTTGAGTTTTCTCCTCCAGATCCAACCAGATCTACATTTTTCTCTCCTCTTTTCCTCTCTCTTTTCCTCTCTCTTTCCTCAATCTTTCTCTCTCTTCCTCTCTTCTCAATCTTTCTCTCTCTTCCTCTCTCTTCTCTCACTCTTTTCCTTTCGGACGAAGATCCATGCATTCCACTACAAAGAGATGTCGGACCTGCCTGAGACCAGGAGATGGCTGTCTTCCCTCTTCTACCCGATACTTTGTGCCAGGACGATGATATCTAAGCATGTGGACCAGAAGACGACTGTGCATCCCACCTTTGATGATGTCCCACCATTACCGCCTGAGGACTGAGGAGCATGAGACTCTGAGTGAAACCAACCCTGATAAATATTAGCCAATTAAAGGACTACTGCCACTTTCCCCCTTCCTGAATAACGTGTGCCAGTGGAACATAGCCATGAGGACAGTCTAGAGAATACGGTCAGGATCTGGCTTCCTATGCATAGTCTGTTGAGTGGGGAGATTCATCCACAAGGGATGGGTTATCTCGTGATCAATAGACTTGGGATAGTAAGGAAAGACTTTTGGCTATCTCCAAAGGGGGGACTGTTAAGGACAAGATTATGAACTATTAGGAGTATATATGAAGATATCCAAAAACCAGGATTTAAGATGCTGTTTCAGACTGTGTACCGCACAAAGTTCTGCATTTGGACATAAGACTCAGACAGTCTGGACTATTCATGTGATGAGTGAATCATGCTGACATTGCTTAATATAAATGAGGAAGCAAGCACATTACAGTATATTGTATATCACAGAATAAGCTGTTCTACTTTATCCAATAGGAGACGTGTTACGTATTATTGGCTGCTAGCCAATAAGTCCGTTTAAATGTATTTTCACTTCCGGATTAAACCAGTCTTACTTTCTATTCATATCCGAGTATGTCTCTGGTGTGTGTGAAAGAGAGTGGTATGCATGCTACCACAAGTGACTCATAATTTGGACTGCAGACAGTTTAAGAGGGATGCATGACTAGATTGCATCAAAGTAAATTTATGGCCAACATTAACATATGCCGGAAACCATGTAATCATCCCAGTACTGCTCACTGCTGTATGCCGGAAGCCATGTAATGATCCCAGTACTGCTCACTGCTGTATGCCGGAAGTCATGTCATCTTCCCAGTACTTCTCACTGCTGTACGCGGGAAGCCATGCAATCTTCCCAGTACTTCTCACTGCTGTATGCGGGAAGCCATGTAATCTTCCCAGTACTTCTCACTGCTGTATGCCGGAAGCCATGTAATCTTCCCAGTACTTCTCACTGCTGTATGCGGGAAGCCATGTCATCCTCCCAGTACTTCTCACTGCTGTATGCCGGAAGCCATGTCATCTTCCCAGTACTTCTCACTGCTGTATGCGGGAAGCCATGTCATCTTCCCAGTACTGCTCACTGCTGTATGCCGGAAGTCATGTCATCTTCCCAGTACTTATCACTGCTGTATGCGGGAAGCCATGTCATCTTCCCAGTACTTCTCACTGCTGTATGCAGGAAGCCATGTCATCTTCCCAGTACTTCTCACTGCTGTATGCCGGAAGCCATGTCATCTTCCCAGTACTTCTCACTGCTGTATGCGGGAAGCCATGTCATCTTCCCAGTACTTCTCACTGCTGTATGCGGGAAGCCATGTCATCTTCCCAGTACTTCTCACTGCTGTATGCGGGAAGCCATGTCATCTTCCCAGTACTTCTCACTGCTGTATGCCGGAAGACATATAATCTTCCCAGTACTTCTCACTGCTGTATGCCGGAAGCCATGTCATCTTCCCAGTACTTCTCACTGCTGTATGCCGAAAGCCATGTCATCTTCCCAGTACTTCTCACTGCTGTATGCCGGAAGCCATGTCATCTTCCCAGTACTTCTCACTGCTGTATGCCGGAAGCCATGTCATCTTCCCAGTACTTCTCACTGCTGTATGCTGGAAGCCATGTAAACTTCCCAGTACTTCTCACTGCTGTATGCCGGAAGCCATGTCATCTTCCCAGTACTTCTCACTGCTGTATGCCGGACGCCATGTCATCTTCCCAGTACTTCTCACTGCTGTATGCCGGAAACCATGTCATCTTCCCAGTACTTCTCACTGCTGTATGCTGGAAGCCATGTAAACTTCCCAGAACTTCTCACTGCTGTATGCGGGAAGCCATGTCATCTTCCCAGTACTTCTCACTGCTGTATGCCGGAAGCCATGTCATCTTCCCAGTACTTCTCACTGCTGTATACCAGAAGCCATGTCATCTTCCCAGTACTTCTCACTGCTGTATGCGGGAAGCCATGTCATCTTCCCAGTACTTCTCACTGCTGTATGCCGGAAGCCATGTCATCTTCCCAGTACTTCTCACTGCTGTATACCAGAAGCCATGTCATCTTCCCAGTACTTCTCACTGCTGTATGCCGGAAGCCATGTCATCTTCCCAGTACTTCTCACTGCTGTATGCCGGAAGCCATGTCATCTTCCCAGTACTTCTCACTGCTGTATGCCGGAAGTCAAAGTTAAAGTGTGACACGTAGGCGTGTAGTTGCGTCACCTTTTCTACGCCCCCTCTGCACCAATTGGTTGGCGCTGAGAACAGTACTGCGTTCTGATTGGGTATCGCTTCATGCTTTGTTCCTTTTTGAAAAACAACCTACATAGAAAAATGAATTCTATATATGAAAAAATGCGCTGAACCAAACATAATATACTTTGAAAAAACAGTATTTTTATTTTACTTTATTTTATTTTCCACTCACAAAAGGATTAAAATAAACCACATAAAAATTACAATTCATACAACACTATAACCTCTTACATATATAGAGCCCCGGCCGGCGGCTACTAATGGTTAATATATATATGTGAAAATATACTTGTACTTAGTTCAACCTCATTTAAATTTCTGTATTACACCTCAAATGAAAAGTTTTTAGATTAAAAAAGGAGAATTACTCCAAAATTTTCAGAGGGTCCAAAAAAAGGGGGATTAATACTCCGTTCTGGAGATGCAAAATTTCTGTACTGCGGTGCCGCAAGATCTTCAGTTATTGCTATAAACCATGCGCTTCACACTTTTCTTTGCAGGTGTAATATTATTCGTACTCCTAGCGTATTACCGCTAAAGGACTTTCAGGAGTATAGCACGTTAATAGGCAAGTGCAATTTCTGCGCTGTAGTTTCTCAGCAGATTGAAGCAAATTAACAGACAGGACAGTCTTTCCCCTGTAAAGGTACAGCGGGGTATAGCAGAAAGAACGCAAACAGTCTCTGCACTATGGATTTTTTTCAAGTACCTGAATGCGATTTTTCCAACAATTTCTCAGCAAAATATATCAAACTAGCAAACAGGACAGTCTTTCCCCTGCAAAGGTTCAGCGGGGTATAGCAAAAAACAAGCAGTCTCTGCACTATGGATTTTTATCCAAGTACCTGAATGCGATGTTTCCAGCAAGATTTCCAGTGGAGAAATAGCAGGTTGTTCCCCTGTAGAGGCTCCTTAATTCCTGGAGCAAGGATACCACCAGAGTTCTTAGAACACAGCAGGACACCGAGGTAAAAGATCCTGCCAGAGACAGAGGATTATCTTGGGCGTACACCCGTTCAGCAGGTTTTCAAGACAGAATAAATCAGACACTTCGGCTGTTCCGCCGTGGATGAAGAATTGTGTACACTGAGCTTGATCCGACGCGCGTTTCGGGGGCGTTATCGGTCCCTTCCTCAAGGATAGCACAGTTACTCACTGAGAACCTATTTATACCATCATTCAGCTGCAATCCATTATAACAAAATAACATAATAAAATATAAAATATGTAAAAAAGTATGAATGCATATACATACATATCAATTAAAAACTAGAACTGCCATAGTTACATAAATACAATAAATACATAAAACTTGATTATATTTTAAAATTGAATAATGAAAAAACTCTTAATAAAAAATTTCTTTAAGAACCATGAGAAAATATATATATATGTATGTCTACAGGAGAAAAAAAATCTTAAATTACTTACTGGTAATGATGTTTTCCCAGAAGCCACGACAGCGCCACCAGAGAGATAGGTCCGCCCATCTTAGGACAGGAAACCACTGAAATAAAAGGGCGGCTCCTGTCTCTCGCCTCAGTTTAGTTACAGAGCACAGAGAGGAATACCAGAAAAACAGGTAAACAGAACAACAACAACAAAACATCAGCAGAAGAACGTCGCGCCACGGAACACCAAGAGACCGATGGGTGCAGAAATTGAAAGTGGAGGGAAGCAGTGGCGCTGTCGTGGCTTCTGGAAAAAATCATTACAAGTAATTTAAGATTTTTCCCTTCACCACGACAGCGCCACCAGAGAGATTCGGAAGACAACAACATTTGGAAGGGACCACAGCCTCAAGCACCCGTCTACCAAAGGTCAGATCCCTTGTGGCCAACAAATCCAAACGATAGTGACGAAAAAAGGTCTTAGGAGAGGACCAGGTTGCAGCCTTACATATCTGATCCAGAGGCACATCTGCTCGCTCAGCCCAGGAGGTCGCCGCAGCCCGGGTGGAATGAGCCGTAACATCCGTGGGGACAGGTCTATCCTGAGCTACATAGGCCTCCTTAACCCACCTGGCAATTGTGCCCTTGGACGCCGCAAATCCCTTCTTAGGCCCTTGGAAGCAAAGAAACAAGGCCTGGGACTGCAGCCAAGGTTTGGTGACCTCAATGTAGTGGCATAGGACCCTGCGAACATCCAAAGTGTGTAACCTCTCCTCCTTGGGGTTCATAGGCGTTGGGCAGAAGGAAGGACAATTTCCTGGGAATGATGAAAAGACCGAGCCACCTTGGGCAAATAAGCGGGGTCGGTACGAAGGCGGACTCTATTCTCAAAAAACTGCGTATAGGGGGGGGGGGGGGAGACACCCAAAGGGCCTGGAGATTACTAACCCGTCTAGCTGACGTCAGGGCCACTAGCAACGCAACTTTGAGAGTCAGAGTCCGTACAGTACATTGGGACAGGGGTTCAAAGGGAGGGCCAGTCAAGGAATCCAAAACCAAATTGAGGTCCCAGGGAGGGAAACTAAGTCGAGGAACCGGCCTGTCCCTCTGACATGAGGAAAGGAATCGTCGAACCCACCTACTGCCTGCGAGATCAGAACTATAAAGTGCGGCCAACGCTGAGACTTGGACCTTTAGGGTACTAACAGATAACCCCAAGTCAACCCCTTTCTGGAGAAAGTCTAAAACCACCCCCACCGGGGGCTCCTCCACTGGACTGACACCGGAGAAGGAGAGAAACTTGTTCCAGACCCTTGCGTAGATCCTGGTAGTAGCTGGCTTGCGACTACGCAAGAGAGTGGAAATCACACCAGAAGAAAACCTGTGACCCGCTAACAATCACCTCTCAAATTCCAGGTTGTCAAGTGAAGGCCGGAAACCTGAGAGTGAAGTAGAGGGCCCTGGCAGAGGAGATCCAGCCTCTCCGGGAGGACCCAAGGGTCCGAGACCGACAGCCTCTGGAGCCAGTAAAACCACACCCTCCGAGGCCAAAAAGGGGCGATGAGGAGCAATCTGGCCTTGTCCTCCCTGACTCTCTTCAGGACAGCGGTGAGCAAGATCAGGATTGGGAAGGCATACAGCAGATCCTCTCCCCATGGAACTTGAAAGGCGTCCACCCCCCAGGGTCTGTCTAGCAGGTTGAGGGAACAGAACTGAGGGAGCTGGCGGTTGGACCTGGTGACAAAAAGGTCGGCCATTGGGCACCCCCCCAGTCGCACAATCATGCGAAAGACCTCTTTGTGCAGACACCACTCCCCCTGGCGTACCTGATGCCTGCTCAGGAAGTCGGCCGTGACATTCTCCGTCCCCCAAATATGTAGCGCCGTAAGGGAGGAAAGGTGACCTTGTGCAAGAGAAAATATGGTGTCCGCTATCCCCATCAGGGAAGACGAGCAAGTGCCCCCCTGGCGGTTGATATTGGAGAAGGCGACTCTGTTGTCCGAGAAGATTCTGACGTGAGAACCCTCCAGGTGAGGAAGAAGGGTTTGTAAGGCCTTCCCGATGGCGTGCAGTTCCCTGGCGTTCGAGGAGCCCTGACATTCTAGAGGACTCCAGACACCCTGCACCGCCCGGCCACGGAGATGGGCCCCCCACCCCCGTGCGCTGGCATCGGTAGTGATGACGTCCGAAGGTGGAAGAGACCAAGGCACCCCCGCAGATAGATTCCGAAATAGCAGCCACCATCGGAGGGACCGAAGAGTGTGGGAAGAAAGGGTGATACGCGCGTCCAAACACCCTCCTAACAATCGCTGTGCCCTCAACACTTCCTGCTGCAGCACCCGGGTGTGCCACTGTGCCCAGGGAACCGCCGGGATACAGGCAACCAGGGAGCCCAGCAATGACATGGCAGCCCGGAGAGTGAGAACAGGGCGTGAGAGTACCGAGGAGACCCGAGTGCGGAGAGACAACACCTTTTCTCGAGGAAGGAGGCAGAGTTGACAACGAGAGTCCAAGGTGAGGCCCAGGAATTGCTGACTCGTGGAAGGGTCCAGCCTGGACTTGTCCAGATTCACAACCCACCCCAAAGTCCGCAGGATGTAGAGCGCAGCCTGAATCTTGGACCTGCAATCTGACTCGGAGGTCCCGACGATTAAAAAATCGTCCAGGTACGGGATGATGAGAATCCCTTCCTCGTGCATGTGGGCCATCACTTCCGCCACCACTTTCGTAAAGACCCACGGGGCCATCGCCAACCCGAAGGGAAGAGCTTGAAACTGGAAGTGTCGCAGCACCCCCTGGAGTGGCAGGGCCACCCTGAGAAACCGCTGATGGGAAGCATGAATCGGAATATGGTTCAGGGTCTCCCATCTTGGGACAGGAAACCAAACTGAGGCGAGAGAGAGGAGCCGCCCTCTTATTTCAGTGGTTTCCTGTCCTAAGATGGGCGGACCTATATATATATATATATATATATATATATATATATATTATATTATATATATATATACACACACACATACATTTACACACACATATACCCCGTACATAATTAGATCTGTTTTGACAATAAGAAGCTTCTTCCTTTTCCCTACAAAAAAGAGGCCATAAATATTTGCTCCTTTTTGAGCCTTGCTTTGAGGATAGAACCTGCGACTACACCCGGATTCATTCGTACTTTGTTCCCGATTGCTTGTGACTCGCCCACCCCAGGGCCTCAGGTGACTCTGTGTCGGGCCGGACTAGTCCGGGGTAGTCAACGGTGGCAGGGCCCGATTTCGTGACCCTGGTGGAGTCAATGTGGCGGTATTGGGGGTGATGATAGTGTTAAAGTTTATATAAGATTCGTAACGCCACCTGTGGTAATTTGCAGCTATAGAGCCGCAGCTGCTGGAAGGGTCCTCCGGGGCTGATGTTAAAGCAGCTAAGGTGTTTCTTGCTCTCCACAGGTAGAGCGGGTACCCCGGGGCAACCTTTGGTGCTTGGTAAAGTCTATGGTGTTTGTGGACGAGGTGCAGAATGAATCAGACGACACAGGGCTTGCAGTTTAGGTCTTTTACTCACTGCTTCTGAGTCCAGGTGTCGACAAACCAGTTGCCCGACGGTATGCTGGGATCCACTGTCAGGGACCTCCGCCGATCCCGGGTAGTTCAGAGGTCAATACCGGTGCACCCTTCCTGTGTCTCTCTCCTGTCTTCTTAGCCTTGACTCTATTAGTTGAACTGGTCTCAGCCTCCACCACAGGGCCTGTACAAAGGGAGCTAACCGCAATTGTATCTTGCTCCCTTCACCGGGGATCTGTGGTGGGTTGTGGCCCGGGGCGCTTGCAACCACCCTCGGCCTTCGGTGTTACTTTATGAGGAATTGTCTTTCTTCCCTGTCTGGGGACCGTCCCCGAATGCAGCCAGATCCCTCCACCCGATTTTCCTGTGGAACAGGCCACGAGCCAAACTGCCCTTCCGTGGCCCTGGAATCCTTTCTTTTCCTTCTTTAGGTGTCACCTGGGCCTAACTAGACCCCAGGATCTCCACCAGGAACTTCGTTCTGTCACTTTCTCTCCTTCACTCTCTTGAGGTAACTACCTTCCTCTCCTTCTCCCTCCTACAGACTGACTTTGATCTTCCTGGTTCCCTTATCTACTCACACTTTCTGACTCCTCCCACACACCCACTGACTAGGACCCACACTATTGGGACCAGAAATGGGACTTATGGCCCCATGAATACATCTATGAGGGTGGCTGCCACTATCCCTGACCCAGTCTATGCCTACCAATTGGTGTGTGCAAGTTTTAGTCTGTGGACCGGCATATGACCTCATTCTTACCCAGGATGGGACATCACACCTCTGGCTGAGGTGCAATATCTCTGTGGCGACGGAAGCCTCAGGGGCGCCACACTTGCTTGCTTTTCGGATCGAAGCTGAAGTCGTAGGTTCTATCCTCAAAGCAAAGCTCAAAAAGGGACAAAGGATGAAGCGATACAAAAGTTGCCTTCTAGGCCGGCCACCTAATCAGAACGCAGTAGTGGCCACCAATCGGAGCGGAGGGGTGTGGAAAAGGCGACGTATGTGCGTGGCTCACAGCGTCAAACACTACGCCCTTATTCGAGGTCGGAATCGTTACATAGCTGACCAACGAGATCGTTGTACAGGTCGCTGCATCGTTACTAAAGTCGTTGGGAAAATGACTGTGTGACATCTCACCAACGATCTGGAAACTGTGACGTAGTAACGATCTCGTTAACTATCTCGTTATGTGTGACTGGACCTCTAGATTTCCCATCACTACTTTATACACTAGTCAAAAATATTTGCAGGTGCAAGATCGTTGGAGTCAATTAGTTTATTTGCTTGCTGCATATAGGGTGCTTTACACGCTACATCGCTAGCGATCTCGTTAGCGATGCGACACGCCAGATCTCAGATGCGATCTGCCGAGATCGCACATAGGTCGTTTTTATAGCGCCGGTCACATGTGCGATCTCGGCAGATCGCATGTGCGATCTGGCGTTTCACATCGCTAACGAGATCGCTAGCGATGTTGCAGCGTTTAAAGCACCCTTATGTCTGCTCATCTCCTAAAAGTCCTGGGGTGCAGATAAGCTTGTACCAATTCAAGGCCACAGACAACATTCTTGCTCATCTGTAACTTATAGGCAGAAACTTGTAAAGTATATTTTGCTATAACTCAACTCTTCATTTTCTTAACACTCTCCTTTCTCAGGTCCCCCTCTTGCCTGGATTTTGCTTCTTATCCTCTAACTACGCTTCTCTATTTATGGTCTCTGTTTTTCGTGCCTCATCCTTTATTTGCTCCTTCTTTTAGGTCCCTCTCATCCTCCCTACACCCTTCTCTCTCTTCAGTCCCTCTCTTTTCATCCTCCATACACCCTCCTCTCTCTGGGGTCCTCCCCTCCATACACCCTACTAGCTTTGGGGTCCTCTCTTCCTCCATACACCCTACTAGCTCGGGGGTCCTCCACTCCATACACTGTCCTCTCTCTGTGGTCCTCTCCTCCGCCATACACCCTCCTGTCTCTGGGGTCCTCTCCTCCATATACACCCTCCTGTCTCTGGGGTCCTCTCCTCCTCCATCTACACCCTCCTGTCTCTGGGGTCCTCTCCTCCTCCTCCATCTACACCCTCCTGTCTCTGGGGTCCTCGCCTCCTCCTCCATATACACCCTCCTGTCTCTGGGGTCCTCTCCTCCTCCATATACACCCTCCTGTCTCTGGGGACCTCTCCTCCTCCATATACACCCTCCTGTCTCTGGGGTCCTCTCCTCCTCCATATACACCCTCCTGTCTCTGGGGTCCTCTCCTCCTCCATACACCCTCCTGTCTCTGGGGTCCTGTCCTCCTCCATACACCCTCCTGTCTCTGGGGTCCTGTCCTCCTCCATACACCCTCCTGTCTCTGGGGTCCTGTCCTCCTCCATACACCCTCCTGTCTCTGGGGTCCTGTCCTCCTCCATACACCCTCCTGTCTCTGGGGTCCTGTCCTCCTCCATACACCCTCCTGTCTCTGGGGTCCTGTCCTCCTCCATACACCCTCCTGTCTCTGGGGTCCTGTCCTCCTCCATACACCCTCCTGTCTCTGGGGTCCTGTCCTCCTCCATACACCCTCCTGTTTCTGAGGTCCTCTCCTCCATACACCCTCCTGTCTTTGGGGTCCTCTCATGCCCCATACACCCTTCTCTCTCTGTGGTCCTCTCCTCCTCCATACACCCTCCTGTCTCTGGGATCCGCTCCTCCTCCATATACACCCTCCTGTCTCTGGGGTCCTGTCCTCCTCCATACACCCTCCTGTCTCTGGGGTCCTGTCCTCCTCCATACACCCTCCTGTCTCTGGGGTCCTGTCCTCCTCCATACACCCTCCTGTCTCTGGGGTCCTGTCCTCCTCCATACACCCTCCTGTTTCTGAGGTCCTCTCCTCCATACACCCTCCTGTCTTTGGGGTCCTCTCATGCCCCATACACCCTTCTCTCTCTGTGGTCCTCTCCTCCTCCATACACCCTCCTGTCTCTGGGATCCGCTCCTCCTCCATATACACCCTCCTGTCTCTGGGGTCCTCTCCTCCTCCATATACACCCTCCTGTCTCTGGGGTCCTCTCCTCCTCCATATACACCCTCCTGTCTCTGGGGTCCTCTCCTCCTCCATATACACCCTCCTGTCTCTGGGGTCCTCTCCTCCTCCATATACACCCTCCTGTCTCTGGGGTCCTCTCCTCCTCCATATACACCCTCCTGTCTCTGGGGTCCTCTCCTCCTCCATATACACCCTCCTGTCTCTGGGGTCCTCTCCTCCTCCATATACACCCTCCTGTCTCTGGGGTCCTCTCCTCCTCCATATACACCCTCCTGTCTCTGGGGTCCTCTCCTCCTCCATATACACCCTCCTGTCTCTGGGGTCCTCTCCTCCTCCATACACCCTCCTGTCTCTGGGGGTCCTCTCCTCCTCCATACACCCTCCTGTCTCTGGGGGTCCTCTCCTCCTCCATACACCCTCCTGTCTCTGGGGGTCCTCTCCTCCTCCATACACCCTCCTGTCTCTGGGGGTCCTCTCCTCCTCCATACACCCTCCTGTCTCTGGGGTCCTCTCCTCCATACACCCTCCTGTCTCTGCGGTCCTCTCCTCCATACACCCTCCTGTCTCTGGGATCCGCTCCTCCTCCATATACACCCTCCTGTCTCTGGGGTCCTCTCCTCCTCCATATACACCCTCCTGTCTCTGGGGTCCTCTCCTCCTCCATATACACCCTCCTGTCTCTGGGGTCCTCTCCTCCTCCATATACACCCTCCTGTCTCTGGGGTCCTCTCCTCCTCCATATACACCCTCCTGTCTCTGGGGGTCCTCTCCTCCTCCATACACCCTCCTGTCTCTGGGGGTCCTCTCCTCCTCCATACACCCTCCTGTCTCTGGGGGTCCTCTCCTCCTCCATACACCCTCCTGTCTCTGGGGGTCCTCCCCTCCTCCATACACCCGCCTGTCTCTGGGGGTCCTCTCCTCCTCCATACACCCGCCTGTCTCTGGGGGTCCTCTCCTCCTCCATACACCCGCCTGTCTCTGGGGGTCCTCTCCTCCTCCATACACCCGCCTGTCTCTGGGGGTCCTCTCCTCCTCCATACACCCTCCTGTCTCTGGGGGTCCTCTCCTCCTCCATACACCCGCCTGTCTCTGGGGGTCCTCTCCTCCTCCATACACCCTCCTGTCTCTGGGGGTCCTCTCCTCCTCCATACACCCGCCTGTCTCTGGGGGTCCTCTCCTCCTCCATACACCCTCCTGTCTCTGGGGGTCCTCTCCTCCTCCATACACCCTCCTGTCTGGTGTCCTCTCCTCCATATACACCTGCCTCTCTCTGGGGTCCTCCCTTCCATACACGCTCCTGTCTCTGGGGGTCCTCTCCTCCTCCATACACCCTCCTGTCTCTGGGGGTCCTCTCCTCCTCCATACACCCGCCTGTCTCTGGGGGTCCTCTCCTCCTCCATACACCCTCCTGTCTCTGGGGGTCCTCTCCTCCTCCATATACACCCGCCTCTCTCTGGGGTCCTCCCTTCCATACACACTCCTGTCTCTGGGGTCCTGTCCTCCTGCATACACCCTCCTATCTGGTGTCCTCTCCTCCATTTACACCCGCCTCTCTCTCTGGGGTCCTCCCTTCCATACACGCTCCTGTCTCTGGGGTCCTGTCCTCCTGCATACACCCGCCTGTCTGGGGTCCTCTCCTCCTCCATACACCCTCCTGTCTGGTGTCCTCTCCTCCATTTACACCCGCCTCTCTCTCTGGGGTCCTCCCTTCCATACACGCTCCTGTCTCTGGGGTCCTCCCCTCCATAAACCCTCCTGTCTCCTCTCCGCTGTCTCCTCTTATCTCCCCTTCAGTCGCGCGCCTCTGCTCGGGGGGCGGGGTCAGTTCCGGACGGTCTCCACTCTCCACTCTCCGCTCATGCGGGCTAGGACCATTTCGCGGCGGTTTCGCGCTTTACGGCCAACGTTGAGAGTGCGAGCCGCGCACTGTAAAACTTTGTTTCCGGTGTGATCGCGCGTTCCCGGTGTCATTGTTGGCCGGCGGGGGGCGTCTCATTCACATTTTCTTCAGTGCTCCACCGGAATCATGGCCGGGACCTCCTGTGCGCAGGTGAGTGACGGGCTTGAGCCTCAGAGCTTACAATCTAATGAGCCCCCATCTGGGATCTCGGGTATTAGCTGCAAGTGACCTGATGCATAATATGGCTGCATCTGTATAATCTTCAGTATGTGTGTACATTATGTAGAACAGTACTATACTAAGCGCGGAACCTATATACAGTGTGCTATATACTGTGCGCGGAACCTATATACAGTGTGCTGTATACTGTGCGCGGAACCTATATACAGTGTGCTGTATACTGTGCGCGGAACCTATATACAGTGTGCTATATACTGTGCGCGGAACCTATATACAGTGTGCTATATACTGTGCGCGGAACCTATATACAGTGTGCTATATACTGTGCGCGGAACCTATATACAGTGTGCTATATACTGTGCGCGGAACCTATATACAGTGTGCTATATACTGTGCGCGGAACCTATATACAGTGTGCTATATACTGTGCGCGGAACCTATATACAGTGTGCTATATACTGTGCGCGGAACCTATATACAGTGTGCTGTATACTGTGCGCGGAACCTATATACAGTGTGCTGTATACTGTGCGCGGAACCTATATACAGTGTGCTATATACTGTGCGCGGAACCTATATACAGTGTGCTATATATTGTGTGCGGAACCTATATACAGTGTGCTATATACTGTGCGCGGAACCTATATACAGTGTGCTATATACTGTGCGCGGAACTTATACAGTGCGCGCGGAACCTGTATACAGTGTGCTGTATACTGTGCGCGGAACCTACATACAGTGTGCTGTATACTGTGCGCGGAACCTACATACAGTGTGCTGTATACTGTGCGCGGAACCTATATACAGTGTACTATATACTGTGCGCGGAACCTACATACAGTGTGCTGTATACTGTGCGCGGAACCTATATACAGTGTACTGTATACTGTGCGCGGAACCTACATACAGTGGGCTGTATACTGTGCGCGGAACCTACATACAGTGCGCTGTATACTGTGCGCGGAACCTACATACAGTGCGCTGTATACTGTGCGCGGAACCTACATACAGTGCGCTGTATACTGTGCGCGGAACCTACATACAGTGCGCTGTATACTGTGCGCGGAACCTACATACAGTGTGTGTGGAACCTGTATACTGCGCGCGGAACCAACACAGGGCGCGCGGAACCTGTATACTGCGCGCGGAACCTACAAAGTGCGCGAAACCTGTATACTGCGAGCGGAACCAACACAGTCCACGAAACCTGTATACTGCGCGCGGAACCTACACACTGCGCAAAACCTTTATACTGCATGCAGAACCTACAGAGTGCAAGCGGAACCTACATACAGTGTGCTATATACTGTGCGCGGAACCTATACAGTGTGTGTGGAACCTGTATACTGCGCGCGGAACCAACACAGTCCGCGAAACCTGTATACTGCGCGCGGTACCTATATAGTGTGCGTGGAACCCGTACAGTGTGCGTGGAACCAACACAGTCCGCGAAACCTGTATACTGTATGCAGAACCTACACAGTGCGCGCGGAACCTGTATACTGTATGCAGTACCTACACAGTGCGCGAAACCTGTATACTGCATGCAGAACCTACAGAGTGCGCGCGGAACCTGTATACTGTATGCAGAACCTACAGAGTGCGCGAAACCTGTATACTGAATGCAGTACCTACACAGTGCGCGCGGAACCTACACAGTGCGCGAAACCTGTATACTGCATGCAGAACCTACAGAGTGCACGAGGAACCTGTATACTGCATGCAGAACCTACACAGTGCGAGCGGAACCAACACAGTCCACGAAACCTGTATACTGCGCGCGGAGCCTACACAGGGCGCGCGGAACCTGTAAACTGTGCGAAACCTGTATACTGAATGCAGAACCCAACAGTGCGCGAAACCTGTATACTGAATGCAGTACCTACACAGTGCGAGCGGAACCTATATACAGTGTGCTATATACTGCGCGCAGACCCAACACAGGGCATGCGGAACTTACACAGTGCGCGAAACCTGTATACTGCGTGCGGAACCTATATACAGTGTGCTATATACTGTGCGCGTGGCACACAGACAGTACGCAAAACTTGTATACTGTGCACAGAACCTATACAGTGCGTGCGGAACCTGTATACTGTGCGCAGAACCTATATACAGTGTGCGCGGAACCGATATACTGTGTGGAGAGATTATATACCGCCACTTGAAACTATATACTGCAAGTTTTATACGTTTAAAAAAAAACCCAAAAAAGTGCTGGGCGGACCGGACTGTCTGACCCCCGCGGGCTTAAAGACACTCAAGTGCCGGGCTCGAGACAGAATTCTCAGGGAATTCTGGGTATTGATCCGGATTGGGCACTTGGGAAAAAAAAAAAAAAAAATAAAGAAAAAAAATATCAATAGAGCGCTATATTTACCGAGGCTCCGGCACAGCTGTACACTGCTCTTGTGGCCGCTCATTCGTCTTCCCTGGCAGCTCATTAGTCTTCATTGCATATTCACTGCTTTCCCCGCCCACCGGCGTCTGGGATTGGTTGCAGGCAGACAGCGCCCCCCCAGTCTGTGTGATAACCTGTAATTTCCAATCACAGACCCAGTCTGCGGGTCTATATATTGTGATGTAAAAATAAATGAAAAAAAAACTGGTGTAGGGTCCCCCCATATTCTGATACCCAGCACACACAAACCCCACTGCTACAGGCTGCAGCCTCCAGCCGTGCGCTTATCTTGACTGTGTATCAAAATAGGAGGAACCACATGCGGCTGGCTTTTTTTTTTTTCCCCCAGTTAATTAAATAAAATTGTTTTTAATAAACAGCATGTGGCTCCAATATAAAGCCTGGTATTCTTAGGCTGGGGAGATTCATGGTTATTGGGAGCCCCCCAGCCAAAAATATAGCAGCCTGCAGCCGCCCAAAATTGCTGCATCCATTAGATGTGCCAACCCCAGATCTTTACTCGGCTCTTCCAGCTTGTTCTGGTGCGTTGGCAATCGAGGTAATAAGGGGTTAATAGCAGCCCACAGCTGCCACTAAGCTTTAGATTAGTAATAGCAGGCGTCTGAGACACGCCGCCCCCCCATCACTAATCTGTAAGTGAAAAGAAAAAAAACACCAACACCAAAAAAATCCTTTGGGAGTTTCTATGGTGAGGAGTCTGATCAGAAAAATTAACTCATTATTCTCTTTCCTTGCATACAATTATCCATCTCCTCTGACCCAGAGAAGGGGTGAGGGCTGCGGACCAGACCCTTTATAATAACTGTCAGATCCCAGGGGAACAATTAGGATTGTTGATTTGCCCTAATTTCTGCAACGAGTCCTCTGCAAAAAAAAAACCAAAACCTCTTGGATCTGATTCTGTACGTTACTTTTGCCTCGTGTTTGTCTTTTTATTTCCTCTTTTTCTAACACGGTGAGCTTTGTGCCTTTTTCCAGCACAGCGCCATACGGTGTAGTGGTCGTTCTCGGTACTGCAGCTCTTGAGAGGAAGCCACTGCCAGAGTTGATCAGATGTGCCGACGGGTGTTGGGCCAAAACTGTTTTGATATTGATGGCCAAGGACAGGTCATCAATATAATTTGGTCGGACAACTAATTTCTGCGTCCTTCACTCCAGAATCATAAGTGACCCTCTAACAACTGTCACATCAGGTTTTTATGGCGGCCAATCAGGGGGACATAAAGGGCAGGAGTGTGGGCTGGTAATTAACTTTTTCGATTTTCGGTTTAGCCCTTTTTCCTGCCGACCCACTTTCTTTCAGGAGCCATAACTTTTATTTTCTCTTCGGCAATGGAAGGGCTTCTTTTCTGAAGGGCAAGTTGCCTATCTATCCATTGTTAGCGATGAGCGAGCACTAAAATGCTCGAATGCTCGTTACTTGATTAGAGCAGGTCAGATGCTTGGTACAAGTAACGCGCATTCTAGAAAGTCAATGATTGGCCTCTTCGGGTCTCCACATGCAGCCAGCCATAAACAGAGCATTTCCAGGGCTTTTTTTTAGGGGGGGGGGTCACACTATGTCCGAGAACATTGTTTTATCCCCCGCGACTGTGATTGACTTCCCCTTTGGTGCCGGCACACATCATGCAGTGAAGAAAACCTATGCATTGTGGTTGTTGTTTCACAGACGAAATATCTGAACACCCACGATACGCAGCCAAGGACCCGAGCACCCCGATGCTCGATCAGGTAAGGAGCCGTGCAAAGCACTATCGCTTGCTCATCACTAATCATTATCCATCATTGGTAAAGTACAGCTTTGATCCTCTGTATAGTGTGAGTGATGGTTGTGGCTCTAATATAAGGTGTGTTTGTGTCACGCTATGAACGGTAACAAGTGGAAGTGAAGGGAAACCCTGTGTCTAGCAAAGGGAGAGATGGTGACCCCTGACCAAACCTACTGCTGGCCCCTGGCTTTCCTCACCATACTAGATAGTCTCAACCTATGTGCCGAGCTGGATACCTAACCCTGGCTGACCCTGAAATAGGCCCTAGGTAGGAACGGATGGGATGAGCACTAAAGGCCCAGTCACACTAAACAACTTACCAGCGATCCCAACAAGGATCTAACCTGATAGGGATCGCTGGTAAGTTGCTAGGAGGTTGCTGGTGAGATGTCACACTAGCGACACTCCAGCGATCCCACCAGCAACCTGACCTGGCAGGGATCGCTGGAGCGTCGCTACACGAGTTGCTGGTGAGCTCACTAGCAACCAGTGACCAGCCCCCAGCCAGCAGCGCCGCGTGGAAGCGATGCTGCGCTTAGTAACTAAGGTAAATATCGGGTAACAAACCCGATATTTACCTTGGTTACCAGCGCACACCGCTTAGCGCTGGCTTCCCTGCACATCTAGCCACAGTACACATTGGGTTAATTACCCGATGTGTACTCTGCTACGTGTGCAGGCAGCAGGAGCCGGCTTCTGCGGACGCTGGTAACCACGGTAAACATCGGGTAACCAAGAAGCCATTACTTTGGTTACCCGATATTTACCTTCGTTACCAGCGTCCGCTGCTCTCACACTGCCAGTGCCGGCTCCCTGTTCCCTGCACTCCTAGCCACAGTACACATTGGGTAATTAACCCGCTGTGTACTGTGGCTACGTGTGCAGAGAGCAGGAGCCGGCACTGACAGCTGAGAGCAGCGGAGGCTGGTAACGAAGGTAAATATCGGGTAACCAAGGTAAGGGCTTCTTGGTTACCCGATGTTTACCGTGGTTACCAGCCTCCGCAGAAGCCGGCTCCTGCTGCCTGCACATTTAGTTGTTGCTGTCTCGCTGTCACACACAGCGATGTGCGCTTCACAGCGGGAGAGCAACAACTAAAAAATGGTCCAGGACATTCAGCAACAACCAACGACCTCACAGCAGGGGCCAGGTTGTTGCTGAATGTCACACACAGCAACATCGCTAGCAACATTGCTGCTATGTCACAAAAGTTGTTCGTTAGCAGCGATGTTGCTAGCGATGTTGCTTAGTGTGACGTGGCCTTTAGTCAACTCCATTAAGCTCTAAAGAACACGCAAGGAAGACATACAGGGGAAAGTAAGCAAATACCTTATCTCCAGATGACTCAGGGAGAGGAACTGCAACAGCAAAAAAAAGTTTCTACAGATGAATACGAGCCGACTGCTTGCACTGAAGACTTGTTAAGGGTATTAGACCTATCACCAGCACAGAGTAAGAGGGAATGAGGGTATATGAAGACACCAAGGGAAGTACTAAAGATTAACAGCTGAAAAGGTAACGAAATCCACAGGGTCCTAAAGAGAAAGGGATAAACCCCCAAGCAGGGAAAAAGGGAAAGTCAGAGAGCAGGTTATGTAACCAAACGCTGCAACCTTCTACAGCTGGAAACTACAGGACTGTCTATCGTGTGACACAGCCATGACAGTGTTCACACGTGATAGATTTGGGTCCCAATTTTTTTTGCTGACCCAGGATTCGGAGTGGTGACTGCGTAAATCCATACTCCTGCTGCACAAACGAATTGCATTTCCGGAACCACAGTGTGTAAACATTACCGAACAGGCACAAGAAGCTCGGCTGTGATGCACGGGCTAAATGTATACTAGCACTTAGCGGCTCCGCCGAGGACACCTTAAAGGGGTTGTACGGTGCAGCTGCCGTCTGCGTCGTCTTCTTCTTCTTGATGTTCTTGGTGCGGATGACATCCAAGCACTTGTCGAGACACGTGCTTGCATAGCTCTTGAAAAGTAGCTCAGTGGTGAGCACTGTACGATTGTAGCGCTAACATGCTAGTGGCCATCAGGAATCCATAGTAGTAGTCTTGTCTTTAAGAAACCCTTTAAGATATCAAACTGTAACAGTTTAGTTTATATTACAGTAGCTTGTTCTTCTGTAATTTTCCCATATATCTGGTGTTATAGTTCTAGTGAGAAAGTACATGTTTATAGTATCACATAGTTCAACTTCTCATCAATGTTTACTGAGAATGTATGTGTTTATAGTATGGTAAAACATCTGAAACCAGGAGCCTTTGGCATGTCTCATCCGGTGACGCATTTGTCTGGTGTAGATTGACATCTGAAGAGTTGGCCACTCGGAAGAGGGATACTGTATTGGACAAATGGAACCTGTTAGAGTTTGCGGAACAATTGGTCACGCAAGCAAATTGTTTTCAAGTGAGATATAGACTGGTGAAGATTACAGCGAAGTCAGAAGCCTCTTTACCTTTTGAGGGAACGCCCGTGACACCGCAGTGTGGATCCCAGGAGTTTCTCTGTCTTCGCTGTTTTTGCTTCTCACAGCTGATGTTTCCGGACAGATGATGCGTGTAACTCCTGATGAAGTTTTTCCTATGTAGTGTGCAATGTAATTACTTTACCTTTTGTGATTTATATTATGCAAAAGAGTACGCAATATCACACTATTTCCTGTAATCATTGAATCATTATAATAAAATTAACCGCATTCTTTAAAGCCTTATCTGATCCCTTTAAATACCACTGTACAATGGCTCAGTGGTTAGCACTGCAGTCTTGAAGCGCTGGGGTCCTGGATTGAAATCCTACCAAGGACAACATCAGCAAGGAGTTTGTATGGTCTGTTATTTTTGTGGGTTTCCTCCGCTTCTCTGGTTTCCTTCCATACTGATAGGGAATGTAGATCGTGAGTCCCATTTGGGACAGTAGCAATGATGTCTGTAAAGCGCTGTGGAATATGATGGCGCTATATAAGCAAAGCATAATAAATAGGTCTGTGACTAAGTCTGTAATTTGGGCCATTTGGACCTTCTCTTCTTTTTAACGCTTTTTTTTTTGCAAAAAAAACAGGTCACCTTTGATGATGTTGCCGTAATATTTTCTGGGGAAGAATGGGACATGCTGAATGCCCAGCAGAAGGCGCTCTACATGGAAGTGATGAGGGAAAACTATGAACATTTCATCTTTCTCGGTAAGTTCTTATTCCATGAAGCATTTGGAACTTAAAAGGGATTGGCGCACCTCGCCGTCTTATGTATACAACCATACCCTGTTCACACGGAGCGATGCTCTTACATTTTCGCAGTTCTCTCTGTCAGTCTCGTAGACAGCGAGCGGTGGTCTAACTTCGATCATCGGACTCCAGAGCACTTTTCTACAACAATTACTCATCTATCCTTTGTCTACAGGATAGGTAATATAAGGCTATGGTGGGCCATGGAGCACTAAGGTCATTTTGGTCCATTGTGTCGGGGAGACTGTCTATGTTTCTGGCTTCAGCAGTATAAGGTTAAGCAAAAAGATTTGTAGGACCTTGGTCCAGCAGTTTTGTGGGTAGTCTCAGCCGCCAGACCAGAGCCCTCCTCCTGCCCGTGGGTGTCCCTAACACTGCTTCTTTTTTTTTTATTCAAAATGAAAGACGTAGAACTTATAAAATTAAGATAGGAGATGACTTTCCGATTACTGGGGGTCCGATGGCTGGGAAGGTCACTGTCTGAATAGAGCGGAGGTTGAGCAACTGCCAAACAGAGATGGCGGAGTGCTGTATTCCGCTATTTTCCTATGTACCAGAGAGAATAGACGGAGCGGAGAATCACGTTTGTCCTCCGCTTATTTCAGACTCTGACCCACTCTCGGGGTCGATGGGGGTCCCACTGGTCAGATCTCGAAATGGGATCAAGTTATCCCCTATCTTATTGATGGGGAATAACTCGAAAACTTTGCACCAACCTTTCTAGAAAAAAGAAAGTCAGAACACTGAGAGATGAATTATACGTAGACTTCATGTCCACGTAGAAGACACTGTCAGATTCACGGTCACTTGGGAGACTGGAACTGAGGCTCATAAATCGAATATAAATACATTTATTAGTTTAGTTTTAAAATAAGTTGCATTTTGGTTCTGTCTGTGATATCCATTCATTCATGTTCAGACCCCTGATATTCGGTTTGCAGCCCGCTTCTACTTTGGGTTTCTTTGTCGCTCCTAATTGGGAGACCCAGACAATTGGGTGTATAGCTACTGCCTCCGGAGGCCACACAAAGTACTACACTTAAAAGTGTAAGGCCCCTCCCCTTCTGGCTATACACCCCCCCGTGGGATCACGGGCTCCTCAGTTTTATGCTTTGTGCGAAGGAGGCCAGACATCCACGCATAGCTCCACTGTTTAGTCAGCAGCAGCTGCTGACTATGTCGGATGGAAGAAAAGAGGGCCCATACGAGGGCCCCCAGCATGCTCCCTTCTCACCCCACTTTCTGTCGGCGGTGTTTGTTAAGGTTGAGGTACCCATTGCGGGTACGGAGGCTGGAGCCCACATGCTGATTCCTTCCCCATCCCCATTAGGGCTCTGGGTGAAGTGGGACTTTACCGGTCTCCGGGCACTGAGGCCGTGCTCCATCCACAGCCCCTGGAGGATCTGCTGGATACGGAGCGGAGTTTCCTCAGGGACAGGACCCTGCTCCATCAAGGTACTCCGTGTCCCCGTGCTTATCGCACGCACACTGCAGCATTGCTGGGTGTGTTAGTGCGCCGGGGTAAACAGCGCTGCTGCGCTTGTGCCGTTACTCACTACAGCTCTGCTGAGTGAGGTGACTTAGTACGATCGGCCGATCCGGCCGCGGGGGTCAGTTTTTACTGCGTCGCGGCTGGGATTTGTGGTGCGCCGGGGACTTCCGCGCTGGCCGTGCATATATGACGGCCGCGCTAGATTACTACAGTCCCCGGCTTTTGCGGCCTAGTTCGTATCGTTCCCGCCCCCAGACCTGCCAGTCAGGAGGAGGGCGGGACGCTGTACAGACCAGCAGCGCTAAGAGCTGGAGTCTGTTTTACATACTCCAGCCCTCACACTAGGCACAGTGGGACGCAGTTTCCCGCACTTTTGTTTGTGACGCCCACGGTCCGCCCCTCTTCACAGGACGCCGGCAGCCATTCCTGCCTGCACGCTGAGCTGCAGAGGGGAGACGGGGAGACTCAGACAAGGGATTCTACGACCTCACACCCGCTTTTCAGCGGGCGGTAAGCAGCCCTCAAGGGCTCTCCCCCACTTGTGCCATAGTGTACTTTGTATTTTGTGCTGGCAATACTTTGCACTGTACAGTCGCTGGTGATTTTCTGCTATATACCCTCCTTAGATTTCTCAAGGAGACAACAGCATGTCGTCCGCAAAAAGCAAAAGTGCCAAGGCACGGACTTTATATGCTGCTTGTACCGCATGTGGGGCTACTCTACCGGCAGGTTCCACTGACCCCCATTGTGTGCAGTGCTCGGCCCCTGTGGCAATTGCTCAGCCGGGGCCGCTGCTAGAGGTGACCCAGGGAGAACCACCTGTGAATGCTGTCCAGGTGACAGGGACGGAGTTTGCAGCTTTTGCTGACAGATTGTCTATGACTATGTCTAAAATTCTTGAAACATTGCAGTCTAGACCAGTAACTCAGACCATGGGCACTGTTGATTCATTGCCACCTTGTCCCCCTCAGCTGGACCACTTCCTAGCTCCGGGGGTGTCACATGCACCCCAGGGTGACGGCTCTGACTCGGACGACAGTCCCAGACAACCTAAGCGGGCTCGCTATGAGCGACCCTCAACTTCATCACACTGGTCAGGGTCCCAGCGGGACGACTCTCTGTGTGATGAGGCGGATGTAACTGATCAGGAGTCTGATGCTGGGGCCGCTCTCAATCTAGATACCCCGGATGGTGACTCCATAGTGAATGATCTTATAGCGTCCATCAATAAGATGTTAGATATTTCTCCACCAGCTCCTCTTGCGGAGGAGGCAGCTTCACAGCAGGAGAAATTCCATTTCAGGTATCCCAAGCATAAATTAAGCACTTTTCTGGACCACTTTTCTGGACTTTAGAGACGCAATCCAGAAACACCACGCTTATCCAGATAAGCGTTTTTCCAAACGGCTTAAAGATACACGCTATCCTTTTCCCCCTGACGTGGTCAAGGGCTGGGCACAGTGTCCCAAGGTGGACCCTCCAATCTCCAGGCTTGCAGCCAGATCTCTAGTTGCAGTGGAAGATGGGGCGGCACTTAAAGATGCCACTGACAGACAGATGGAGCTCTGGTTAAAATCCATCTATGAAGCAATTGGAGCGTCGTTGGCGCCAGCATTCGCAGCCGTATGGGCACTCCAAGCTATTTCAGCTGGCCTTACACAGGTCGACACGGTCACACGTACATCTGCTCCGCAGGTGGCACCCTTGACCTCTCAAATGTCTGCATTCGCGTCTTACGCGATTAATGCTGTCCTAGACTCTACGAGCCGTACGGCGGTGGCGTCAGCCAACTCTGTGGTTTTACGCAGAGCCCTGTGGTTGAGAGAATGGAAGGCAGATTCTTCTTCCAAGAAGTGCTTAACCAGTTTGCCTTTTTCTCGTGACCGATTGTTTGGTGAGCGTTTGGATGAAATCATTAAACACTCCAAGGGTAAGGATTCATCCTTACCTCAGCCCAGACAAAACAAACCCCAACAGAGGAGGGGACAGTCTGGTTTTCGGTCCTTTCGAGGCTCAGGCAGGTCCCAATTCTACTCGTCCAAAAGGACTCAAAAGGATCAGAGGGGCTCAGATTCTTGGCGGACTCAATCACGCCCAAAAAAGCCAGCCGGAAGAACCGTTACCAAGACGGCTTCCTCATGACTCTCAGCCTCCTCTCTCCGCATCCTTGGTCGGTGGCAGGCTCTCCCGCTTTGGCGACATTTGGCTGTCACAGGTCAAAGACCGTTGGGTGAGAGACATTCTGTCTCACGGGTACAGGATAGAGTTCAGCTCTCGTCCTCCAACTCGCTTCTTCAGAACTTCCCCACCGCCCGACCGAGCCGATGCTCTGCTACAAGCGGTGTCTGCTCTAAAGGCGGAAGGAGTGGTGACTTCTGTTCCTCTTCAGGAACAAGGTCACGGTTTTTACTCCAATTTGTTTGTGGTGCCAAAGAAAGACGGGTCGTTCCGTCCCGTCCTGGATCTAAAGCTGCTCAACAAACACGTAAAAACCAGGAGGTTCCGGATGGAATCTCTCCGCTCCGTTATCGCCTCAATGTCTCAAGGAGATTTCCTAGCATCAATAGACATCAAGGATGCTTATCTCCACGTGCCAATTGCGCCAGAGCATCAGCGTTTTCTACGCTTCGTTATAGGAAGCGAACACCTGCAGTTCGTAGCTCTACCTTTCGGGCTGGCGACAGCCCCTCGGGTCTTCACCAAGGTCATGGCAGCAGTAGTAGCAGTCCTGCACTCGCAAGGTCACTCCGTGATCCCGTATTTGGACGATCTACTTATCAAGGCACCCTCTCAAGAGGCATGCCAACACAGCCTGAACGTGGCACTGAAGACTCTCCAGAGTTTCGGGTGGATTATCAACTTTTCAAAGTCAAATCTAACCCCGACCCAATCACTAACATATCTTGGCATGGAGTTTCATACTCTCTCAGCGATAGTGAAACTTCCACTGGACAAACAGTGCTCGCTACAGATAGGGGTGCAATCTCTCCTTCAGGGCCAGTCGCACCCCTTGAGGCGCCTCATGCACTTCCTAGGGAAGATGGTAGCAGCAATGGAAGCAGTTCCTTTTGCGCAGTTTCATCTGCGTCCACTACAATGGGACATTCTCCGCCAATGGGACGGGAAGTCGACGTCCCTCGACAGGGAGGTCTCCCTCTCTCAGGCAGCCAAGGAATCTCTCCGGTGGTGGCTTCTTCCCACCTCATTGTCAAAAGGAAAGTCGTTCCTACCCCCATCCTGGGCGGTGGTCACGACAGATGCGAGTCTATCAGGGTGGGGAGCAGTGTTTCTCCACCACAGGGCTCAAGGTACGTGGACTCGGAAAGAGTCCACCCTTCAGATCAATGTTCTGGAGATCAGAGCAGTCTATCTTGCCCTACAAGCCTTCCAACAGTGGCTGGAAGGCAAGCAGATCCGAATTCAGTCGGACAACTCCACAGCGGTGGCATACATCAACCACCAAGGGGGAACACGCAGTCGGCAAGCCTTCCAGGAAGTCCGGCGGATTCTGACGTGGGTGGAAGACACGGCATCCACCATATCCGCAGTTCACATCCCAGGCGTAGAAAACTGGGAAGCAGACTTTCTCAGTCGCCAGGGCATGGACGCAGGGAAATGGTCTCTTCACCCGGACGTGTTTCAGGAGATCTGTCGCCGCTGGGGGATGCCGGACGTCGACCTGATGGCGTCACGGCACAACAACAAGGTCCCGGTTTTCATGGCACGGTCTCACGATCACCGAGCTCTGGCGGCAGACGCCTTAGTTCAAGATTGGTCGCAGTTCCGGCTACCGTATGTGTTCCCACCTCTGGCATTGTTGCCCAGAGTGCTCCGCAAAATCAGGTCCGACTGCCGCCGCGCCATTCTCGTCGCTCCAGACTGGCCAAGGAGGTCGTGGTACCCGGATCTGTGGCACCTCACGGTAGGCCATCCGTGGGCACTACCAGACCGTCCAGACTTGCTGTCTCAAGGGCCGTTTTTCCATCTGAATTCTGCGGCCCTGAACCTGACTGTGTGGCCATTGAGTCCTGGATCCTAGCGGCCTCAGGTTTATCTCATGAAGTGGTTGCCACCATGAGACAGGCTAGGAAGCCATCCTCCGCCAAGATCTACCACAGGACGTGGAGGATATTCCTATCTTGGTGCTCTGCTCAGGGAGTTTCTCCCTGGCCTTTTGCATTGCCTACTTTTCTTTCCTTCCTGCAGTCTGGGTTGGAAAAAGGTTTGTCGCTTGGCTCCCTTAAGGGTCAAGTCTCCGCGCTATCCGTATTTTTTCAGAAACGCCTGGCGCGACTTCCTCAGGTACGCACGTTCCTGCAAGGGGTTTGTCATATCGTCCCCCCTTACAAGCGGCCGTTGGAGCCCTGGGACCTGAACAAGGTTCTAATTTCTCTCCAAAAGCCGCCTTTCGAGCCTATGAAGGAGGTTTCCCTTTCTCGTCTTTCACAGAAAGTGGCCTTTCTAGTGGCGGTCACGTCTCTTCGGAGAGTGTCCGAGCTGGCGGCGTTATCATGCAGATCTCCATTCCTGGTGTTTCACCAGGACAAGGTAGTTCT
The DNA here is from genome assembly GCF_048569485.1 of Anomaloglossus baeobatrachus. Lineage (NCBI taxonomy): Eukaryota > Metazoa > Chordata > Amphibia > Anura > Aromobatidae > Anomaloglossus > Anomaloglossus baeobatrachus. Next base: position 566,629,757 of record NC_134358.1, on the reverse strand, counting down.
GCGTCCAATTCCAGAATTTCTTCCCAAGGTGGTATCTTCCTTTCATCTCAATCAAGAGATCACTTTACCGTCTTTGTGTCCGCATCCAGTTCACCAATTTGAAAAAGGTTTGCATTTATTGGATCTGGTGAGAGCACTCAGGATCTGCATTTCCCGCACGGCGCCTCTGCGCCGCTCGGATGCACTCTTTGTCCTTGTCGCTGGTCAGCGTAAAGGGTCGCAAGCTTCCAAATCCACCCTTGCGCGTTGGATCAAGGAACCAATTCTTCACACCTACCGTTCTGCTGGGCTTCTGATTCCATCAGGACTGAAGGCCCATTCTACCAGAGCCGTGGGTGCGTCCTGGGCATTACGGCACCAGGCTACGGCTCAGCAGGTGTGCCAGGCGGCTACCTGGTCGAGTCTGCACACTTTTACCAAGCATTATCAGGTGCATACCTACGCTTCGGCGGATGCCGGCCTAGGTAGACAAGTCCTTCAGGCGGCGGTGGCTCACCTGTAGGAAAGGGCTGTTTGACGGCCCTATCACGAGGTATTCTTTTACCCACCCAGGGACTGCTTTTGGACGCCCCAATTGTCTGGGTCTCCCAATTAGGAGCGACAAAGAAGAAGGGAATTTTGTTTACTTACCGTAAATTCCTTTTCTTCTAGCTCCAATTGGGAGACCCAGCACCCGCCCTGTTTTCTTAGGAAGTTTGTTTTTTTTCGGGTGCACATGTTGTTCATGTTGAACAGTTCAGTTCTCCGAGGTTGTTTCTCGGGTTGAATTTGTATTTAAAACAGTTATTGGCTTTCCTCCTTCTTGCTTTTGCACTAAAACTGAGGAGCCCGTGATCCCACGGGGGGGTGTATAGCCAGAAGGGGAGGGGCCTTACACTTTTAAGTGTAGTACTTTGTGTGGCCTCCGGAGGCAGTAGCTATACACCCAATTGTCTGGGTCTCCCAATTGGAGCTAGAAGAAAAGGAATTTACGGTAAGTAAACAAAATTCCCTTCTTTCTCATCATTGTATTGTTGGCTGTAAGTTCCACGGCCTTCAGCAGCTCGGATGTTGTAACTTTAGTTACTTTCCTGCCTATCTGCAGCCTGTTCTCTGCCCTCTCTGATACTGTAGATGCTTTCCCCTCCTCTTCAATTATCTATTGTGCTGTTTCTAAATAACTAAACTTTTCAACCTAAACAGTAAACCTCAATGGATTTCTTTGAGTGCATGAAGCTACTTTCACAAGACCGTATTTTTGGCCCAAGTGCTGCCTGTGACCAGTGTTATTCATTACAGCTGTTTGGGGGGTTTTTTCTTACCCCAAGCACAGAATGTCTGCATGAGAAAAAAAATTGCAGCATTCAATGGTTTCTTCGATATTTCGGAAGCTCCAAGATTCACTTATATCCAAAGCGGTTGCTATCAGAAGAAAGAAAAAAAATGGTAGGCATGCACCCAAGTAGGCAAAAACAGTCCTTTATTGCATCCGGACAAGAGGAAAAAAGGAGGATGCTGGAGCAGGGACGACAGCTGCCGTTTCACTCACGGAATGTCACTTCTACACGCCTGTTTTTACCTATTTGGGTGCCTAGCGTTTCTTCTTTATAGCAACAGCTTTGACTGTTTTTCTGGTTTGGCACACCTGTATGTCCTCGTTCTCAACCCCAGCTGTCCGCTATAGCTGTCAGATTGGCTTAAAGCTTGGGTCTTTAGTGCTGGACTTCCATTTTTTTATGGCTAGCTCACTTCTATCCAATCTATCTTCCTTTTATTCCCCCTCTTACACATTAGACTAATGTCAGCCATGGCACCTTCGGTATCAGTGGGCTCAGCCAACAGTCTAATAAGTAATAAGTATGGCAGCCCCCATCTCCTCCAACAATTATCTGGACCGTCTCCAATTTCGCAGTGTCCATCTTTTTGTTCTCGGCAAAGTAACCCGCCGTCATAGGAGACTCGTAGAGAACACAGGATCGAGAGTTGGCCGAGGTGGCGGTCATCCGATGGCTCGGTGGGCCATCTATTGTGTATGGAGGCCCCGTCACCATTTGTGCAGATAATAACCGCAATGTCTGACCCTGATGACGTGAGAGCTGAGCAGGAGCCCCCTGTAGGACCTATTGTGGTCTCCGTTAGGCCACCAAAGTTCCATCGTTACCCGGGCTGTGGAGATGGTAAGCCAAACCTGCGACTCCGACTCCTCAATTTCCCTTGCACCGACTCCACGACTCAAGACTCCCACATATATTGCTTATGTTTAAGTGAAAAGTTTATTGTAGTACAATGTGAAAATCAGACATTTAATCATTTTTATGATACAATAATCAAGATATTTAGATATATTTTATGTTCTATTTATTGGAATACAACTTTAGAACCCAAGTCCTCTTGCGCCTGGCAGTCCTGTAGCCGCTCATCCTAACTGCTACCTCAGTCAGACCTTCTTTTCCTTTAGTAAGCTGTTGATCATCAAGCAGTATACGATGACTTGGGTCCACATAAACAGCTGCCAGAAGAATTTTATTTTCCAATAGCTGTGTCTCTCTGTTTCACTGAAGCAGAAATGCAATTAAACCTCCTCTGTGGGACAGGCAAAATAGCAAGTTCTACCACTTCCTTATGAAAATGACAGGAGTTAAATCCTCAGCTTGTAATTTTTTAGTCACGGTAAATGGGTGATTAAGCAATTCCTTCAATTCAGCCATCTGTGTCCATTGACCTTCATTTACGGTTACTTGAGGGTTCACCATATCTATAAGAAATGGTTTTAGTTCAAGCAATTGCTCAATCATTAAATAAGTGCTGCCCCACCGAGTGGCTTGATCGACAATTGCCCCTTTCCCAACATGTCTCTTCAAGATGGAATCAATTTTAGGGGTTCTGGCGGCAATAACCAATTTCCTCACTTTTCCAATCAGATTTCCAGAATGTCCCTCCTGCAGACTATCTCTTATTGCCAGCTGCAGCGTGTGCACAACACAGCGCATGTGATGAATAGGAAAGTGTTTTCTAGCAGCTTTAACAAGATCATCTATTTCTAAAGTATCATTTTGCTGTTCTTCTGTTGTAATATCTGTTTGTTCCTCAGTTAAATGAACAGCGCTGTGGCTCCATCTCACACATACTGAATCCTAAATGTTCTTCTAGCTGTTGTTCATCACTCATTCATCAGTTTAATTGTACTTCTCATATTTGAAGCATTGTCTGTTACAATAGCAAGAACCTGCTCTTTTTTGAGTTCGTAATCTTGCAGAACTTTTTCCACTAAGGCCTGGAGAAACTGGAGGCCTCAAAAACAGATCCTCACAAAGAATGAGCATGTCAGATTGTGCGTCGTTTTTCTAATCTGCTTTTGCTATTGAAAACATTATGTATGAGCTCAAAAACCTTTCAGGTGATGCAGTTTTTTAAAAAGCTGATCTGCTTTTGCAGCTGAAAAACGTATCCTCAAAAAACGCAGCAAAAAAGCTGTGTGTAAATGCAGCCTTAGATCAGGAATAGAACAGACATTTATAGGACATTTCATAACTTTCCCAAATTCCTATGAAAAAATATTCAGCACATTATACATTAAACTACTGTACGCAATATATTATATATTTTAGGAGTCGGACTCGGTGCATTTTATACCGACTCAGACTCCACAGCCCTGGTGTCCCCTATATAGAGAGAGATTAGTCGGATATAAAAGCTGCATTTTACTTTCTGCCTTTCTCAATTAGTGGATTCCAGATTTTCTCGTTGTATCCAATTGAGGAAATTGCAACTTATCGATGGAGAAATAAAGTTATGGTCGACGCAAAACATAAAAAATCACTAAAACAGTAAAAATACAAACAAACTGTACACGTTTGGTTTCCCCGTATTTGCACTCACCGGGGTTATTTCACCTTACGGTCTTCTGGATTGAGCTGTTTTGTTGCTGGAATCCAGATTTCGATAAGTATGGGAAACATTTCTTCTACAAAAGTTAGACTTTCAGCTTTTGCCTATAAAGAGGACGAGTTCTCAAAGTCACTGACTGCAAGCAGAGATCCTGAAAAGTATATTAGACGTTTCCATGATATTTTTATATATGAGATTGAAAAATGTCGTACTTTTTACACCAAGTTTTTACTTGCAATTGTTTCTTCTATTCCAGGTTATAAGGTGCCCATTATATTATCATGGATGCAGAGCAAACCCCCAGCCGTCAAAGCAACAGCCCCCCGCACGCCATCGCCCTCTGTACCTGTTACACAAGGTGGAATGCACTTATCAGATGTCGCCTTTCTTCATTCTGTTTTGTTGTTTTTTTTTGCTTTATTTTACCATCTTGTACAAGATTTGTAGAAAATCAACAAATATGAAAGGTTTAGTGCATATCTGCCATCGCGATCATTGTCAGGACTTATAAATATATACCGTAATTTTTGTTTTAATAGGACGCACCAGATTATAAGAGGCACCCGAATTTAGAGAAAAAAGGTTAAAACAAAAAAGGGTTCTGTCTTATAATTTTGTGGTGCCCTTACTCCCAGCAGCAATAGTGGAGTAGGGTCACAGGAGGCAGGGGAGGTGGTGGAGTAGGGTCACAGGAGGCAGGGGAGGTGGTGGAGTAGGGTCACAGGAGGCAGGGGAGGTGGTGGAGTAGGGTCACAGGAGGCAGGGGAGGTGGTGGAGTAGGGTCACAGGAGGCAGGGGAGGTGGTGGAGTAGGGTCACAGGAGGCAGGGGAGGTGGTGGAGTAGGGTCACAGGAGGCAGGGGAGGTGGTGGAGTAGGGTCACAGGAGGCAGGGGTGGTGGTGGAGTAGGGTCACAAGAGCCAGGGGTAGTGATGGAGTAGGGTAACAGGAGGCAGGGGTGGTGGTGGAGTAGGGTCACAGGAGGTAGGGGAGGTGGTGGAGTAGGGTCACAGGGGTGGTGGTGGAGTAGGGTCACAGGAGGCAAGGGCGGTGGTGGAGTTATGGTCACAGGAGGCAGGGGCGGTGGTGGAGTAGGGTCCCATGAGGCAGGGGTGGTGGTGGAGTAGGGTCAGAGGAGGCAGGGGTGATGGTGGAGTAGGTAAATGCTGCAGGCGGTGCAGCGGGTGTTACAGAAACTGTCAGAACATGCGCAAATGTGGCTCTCGGCTTAAGATCTCATCTGCGCATGCGCCGCCTCCAGCCCATTGATCTCCCAGCAGTGGACATAAGGAAAATGGTGCCCGGAATCAGCGCGTGCGCAGATTGAGCTATTGGTTCAATGATGGGCCTGATATGCCACCATTTTCCTTAAGTCGGCTGCTAGGACATCAATAGGCTGGAGGTGGCGCGTGCGCAGATGAGATCTTGAGCCAAGAGCTCCATTTGCGCACGCGCCGACTCCGGGCGCCATTATTTGAAGCCCACACTGCAGACATTTTCAGGATGGCCCCTGCCGTACCGCCCTCAGCACAGTGCAATGCCCGCAGCCTCCTGTGACCATTCTCCACCTCCCGGTAAGATACATTTCGCTTATAAGACGCACCCCTCATTTTCCTCCCAAATTTTTGGGAGGAAAAGTGGATCTTATAATCAGAAAAAAGAAAAATACGAAACCTATTTAGCTCGCACGATCAAAATGCAAAAAATAAAAATTGCACAATTTGGTTGGTTTTTTTGTTCAGGTCACCTCACCTTTCAAAAAAAAAAAAAGAAATAAATAATAGTCATCACAAAGTCGTATGGATCCCAAAATGGTAGCAATAAAAACTACAGCTCATAAAAAAATAAAAATTAGCGTTGATCAAAAAGTACAAAAAAGTTATAATTCACAAAGAAAGGGGTCATTAAACCAAATAGTTTATATATGTGTGTATATATGTGTGTGTGTATGTGTATGTATATATATATATGTATATATATATATATATATTATATCTCTCTCTCTCTCTCTCTCTCTATATATATATATATATATATATATATATATATATATATATAAAATATACACAGTGCTGGCCAAAAGTATTGGCACCCCTGCAATTCTGTCAGAGAATACTCAGTTTCTTCCTGTAAATGATTGCAATCACAAATTCTTTGGTATTATCTTCATTTATTTTGCTTGCAATGAAAAAACACTATAGAGAATGAAACAAAAATCAAATCATTGATCATTTCACACAGAACTTCAAAAATGGGCCAGACAAAAGTATTGGCACCCTTAGCCTAATACTTGGTTGCACAACCTTTAGCCAAAATAACTGAGAACAACCGCTTCCGGTAACCATCAATGAGCTTCTTACAATGCTCTGCAGGAATTTTAGACCATTCTTCTTTGGCAAACTGCTCCAGGTCCTGAGATTTGAAGGGTGCCTTCTCCAAACTGCCATTTTGTGATCTCTCCACAGGTGTTCTATGGGGTTCAGGTCTGGAGTCATTGCTGGCCACTTTAGGAGTCTCCAGTGCTTTCTCTCACACCATTGTCTAGGGCTTTTTGAAGTGTGTTTTGGGTCATTGTCCTGCTGGAAGACCCATGACCTCTGAGGGAGACCCAGCTTTCTCACACTGGGCCCTACATTATGCTGCAAAATTTGTTGGTAGTCTTCAGACTTCATAATGCCATGCACATGGTCAAGCAGTCCAGTGCCAGAGGCAGCAAAGCAACCCCAAAACATCAGGGAACCTCCGCCATGTTTGACTGTAGGGACCGTGTTTTTTTTCTTTGAATGCCTCTTTTTTTTTTCCTGGAAACTCTATGTTGATGGCTTTTCCCAAAAAGCTCTACTTTTGTCTCATCTGACCAGAGAACATTTTTCCAAAACGTTTTAGGCTTTCTCAGGTAAGTTTTGGCAAACTCCAGCCTGTCTTTTTTATGTCTCGGGGTAAGAAGTGGGGTCTTCCTGGGTATCCTACCATACAGTCCCTTTTCATTCAGACGCCGATGGATAGTAATGGGTGACACTGTTGTGCCCTCGGACTGCAGGGCAGCTTGAACTTGTTTGGATGTTAGTCGAGGTTCTTTATCCACCATCCGCACAATCTTGCGTTGAAATCTCTCGTCAGTTTTTCTTTTCCTTCCACATCTAGGGAGGTTAGCCACAGTGCCATGGGCTTTACACTTCTTGATGACACTGCGCACCGTAGCCACAGGAACTTTCAGGTCATTGGAGATGGATTTGTAGCCTTGAGATTGCTCATGCGTCCTCACAGTTTGGAGTTTCAAGTCCTCAGACAGTTCTTTGGTCTTCTTTCTTTTCTCCATGCTGAATGTGGTGCACACAAGGACACAGGACAGAGGCTGAGTCAACTTTACTCCCTGTCACTGGCTGCAAGTGTGATTTATTATTGCCAGCACCTGTTAGGTGCCACAGGTAAGTTACAGGCGCTGTTATTACACAAATTACAGAAGCATCACAGGATTTTTCACACAGTGCCAATACTTTTGTCCACCCCCTTTTTTATGTTTGGTGTGGAATTATATCCAATTTGGCTTTATGACAATTTTTTTTTTTTTTCATTGAAGACAAATTAAATGAAGATAATAATACCAAAGGATTTGTGATTGCAATCATTTTCAGGAAGAAACTGAGTATTATCTGACAGAATTGCAGGGGTGCCAATACTTTTCGCCAGCACTGTATGTACAATATATATATGTGGGAAAAGGTTGAGTTTTTCAACCTTTTCCCACATTTCAGGCTTCAAATATAAAGATACAAATTTTAATGTTCTGGTGAAGAATCAACAACAAGTGACACAATTGTGAAGGTGAACGAAATCTATTTCTTATTGTAAACTTTTGTAAAAAAGAATAAACTGAGAATTGCAGCATGCAATATTATTCATCCCCTTTACTTTCAGTGCAGCAAACTCACTCCAGACGTTCATTGAGGATCTCTGAATGATCCAATGTCGTCCTAAATGACTGATGATGATAAATATAATCCCCTGTGTGTAATCAAGTCTCCGTATAAATGCACCTGCTCTGTGATAGTCTCAGTGTTCTGTGTAAAGCGCAGAGAGCATCATGAAGACCAAGGAACACAACAGGCAGGTCCGTGATACTGTTGTGGAGAAGTTTAAAGCCGGATTTGGTTACAAAAAGATTTCCACAACTTGAAACATCCCAAGGAGCACTGTGCAAGCGATCATATTGAAATGGAAGGAGTATCATACCCCTGCAAATCTACCAAGACCCAGCCGTCCATCCAAACTGTCACCTTACACAAGGAGAAGACTGATCAGAGAATAGATGCAGCTAAGAGGCCCATGATCCCTCTGGATGATCTGCAGAGATCTACAGCTGAGGTGGGAGAGTCTGTCCATAGGACAACAATCAGTCGTACACTGCACAAATCTGGCCTTTATGGAAGAGTGGCAAGGAGAAAGCCATTTCTCAAAGATATCCATAAAAAGTGTTGTTTAAAGTTTGCCACAAGCCACCTGGGAGATACCAAACATGTGGAAGAAGGTGCTCTGCTCAGATGAAACCAAAATCAAACTTTTTGGGCACTATGCCAAACGATATGTTTGACGTAAAAGCAGCACAGCTCATCACCCTGAACACAGCATCCCCACTGTCAAACATGGTGGTGGCAGCATCATGGTTTGAGCCTGCTTTTCTTCAGCAGGGACAGGGAAGATGGTTAAAACTGATGGGAAGATGAATGGAGCCAAATACAGGACCATTCTTGAAGAAAACCTGTTGGAGTCTGCAAAAGACCTGAGACTGGGACGGAGATTTGTCTTCCAACAAGACAATGATCCCAAACATAAAGCAAAATCTACAATGGAATGGTTCACAAATAACCGTATCCAGGTGTTAGAATGGCCAAGTCACAGTCCAGACCTGAACCCAATCGAAAATCTGTGGAAAGAGCTGAAAACTGCTGTTCACAAACACCTCCATCCAACCTCACTCAGCTCCAGCTGTTTACAAATTAAGACACAGGGGATGAATAATATTGCACGCCCCAATTTTCAGTTTAGTATTTTTTATAAAAGTTCAAAATAAGCAAAAAATTTCGTTCAACTTCACAATTGTGTCCACTTGTTGATTATTCACCATAAAATGTAAATTTTTTATCTTTATGTTTAAAGCCTGAAATGTGGGAAATGGTTGAAAAATTCAAAGGGGAATACTTTCGCAAGGCACTGTATAGATATAGATATATATGGGACAGAGTTAACAAAGTTCTCTGCTCATTTGGTAACTTGTTTCCCATTTTTTGGTACATTATATGGTAAAATTAATGGTGTCATTCAGCACTAAACCAAGCCCTTATACCACATTATCAATGGGAAAAATATCTATTCGAGGAAAGACCATAGTGGCGGCATTATCAAGGGGGGTAAAAGCCGTTCTGCAGATGGATAGTAAGTGTCTACAATGTCCATGTTTTTTTGCCTTAATTATGATACCTTCAGGACAATTCTTAAAAAAAACAAACAAAAAAAAAAAAACCCCTATGTGAGAGCTCTGACTTATTAATGACTTATTTTCTTTGTCACAGTGATTGAGACCAGCGACAAGAAGTCTTCTGTTGGTCACCGTATGAGGACCAGAGCTGCTGTGTTACAGGAGGCTCATTCTGCGTTACCTAAAGAGCCGGAAAATCCCGAAAAGTTGCCCGCCAAAAGGCCCCGACCGCCTGAACAAGACAAAACCCAGACAAACGAAAACGGTGGTTTGAATGAAAAAGAAGAGGATTCCCTTCCAAACTCTAGAACCGGCAGATGGTTTAAGAAGCTGTATTGCCCCCATTGTGATAAATGTTACAAATACAACTCTGCCCTGGAAGCCCACATCAGGACCCACAGTGGAGTCAAGCCCCACAAGTGTGAACTTTGTAACGAAACCTTCTCTTATAAATCGGAATTGATTGTACATAGATGGAAACATTCCCGAACTACAGTGAGCAAGTCGCAGGGTGCGGAAAATATGGTTCCACTGAAGACAACCAGCAAACCATCCTCCAGAGGCTCCACTTCAAAATCAAGCAAAAAAACTAAAACAAGCTCGAGAAACAAAAGAAAAGGCTCAAGAAAAAAGAGAAGAGCGAAGGTGAGTAGTGCCTCGGATACCAGCTCGATGGATGATGATGATCCTTCTGAAGTGGTTGCGACTCCAAAGACTGATTACAATGGAACTAGCAAGCAAGCTGGAGAAGTGGCTGCGAACACAAGCTTGACGGGTAGCAAGGCCTCAGAAACGGCGACAACGCCTGTCACCAACGCCAGTGCCACAGACAAGCAGGCTAGTGAAACTTCTCCGAAAACGAGCTCGGTAAATACCGAAACCTCCAAAACTACCACAACTCCAGTGAACGGCCCCAATATAACCTCCAAAACTACCACAACTCCAGTGAACGGCCCCAATATAACCTCCAAAACTACCACAACTCCAGTGAACGGCCCCAATATAACCTCCAAAACGACCACAACTCCAATGAACGGCCCCAATATAGCGAATGCTGATGCTCTTCAGGAGAAGCCGCTCAAATGTAATTACTGTGAGAAAAGGTTTAACAGCCAAATGATCCTGGAAGCCCATCATCGAATCCACACTGGAAAACTTGCCTTCCCTTGCGAGTATTGCGACGAGAGTTTCTCGAAGGCGTCGCTGCTTGCTGCTCATAGCGGCAAACACAAGGAATGCAAACCCTACCAGTGTGACCAGTGCGATAAAAACTTTAAAGACGAGACTCTCTTCCAAGCTCACAAGAGGACACACAACGGAGAGAAACCTCACCAGTGCACTAAGTGCAACGAATGGTTCCCAAACCGTAACAGCTTATTGGTACATGAGCAAACCCACCAAAAGCCCAAGCCCTACCAGTGCCGGCACTGCGAGAAGAGCTTCAACGACCAGACCCTGCTCATCACTCATGAGGGAGTGCACTCGAACACTAAGCCCTTCAAGTGCTCCCATTGCAACCAGAGCTTCTACCTCAAGAACCTTTTAATTTCCCACGAGGAAACGCATGCCCCTGCAAAACCCTTTCAGTGCACCAAGTGCGATAGGAGTTATTATAAGGAGGAGACTCTCATAGCTCATATTCGAATCCACAAGTCACAGAATAAAAGCAAGTGAGTTGGCGACTGAGCTACTGCCCTGGTGGCTCGAAAGAAGTGGGCACTACTTCCTCTACCCTGTCCTCATACATGAGTTTTGGCAGGAGGTTATTTAAGCTCCTAACGGCACAAGAGACCGATACAGGCTGAATAAGTGCTCCCATATCTGAAATGTTCTTTATAGACCGATGATACAAGGTGGAGATTACCCGATCTGCATTTGAGCCACCTACATTTCTATAAAGCCACTCTCTCCTCATAGCAATACTTCCCCTATTAAAGCAACAGCCAAGAACTAAATTTCTTCTGGGGATAGGGAAGGATTTAACATTTATTTCTAGATCTTAACTCCATGATTTCCAACCTATGGCTCTCCAGATGTTGCAAATCTACGGTCCTTGGCTTGGCGGGCATGCAAGTAGTTGTAGTTTTTCACCAGCCGTAAAGCCAGAAGTTGGAAACCACATGTCTGTCACGTCTAACAAACGAGTTCTTTATTCTCCAAAGCGGAGTGCCCCTTTAAGATGAAGGTCTGAGATCTATTATACCCTGGTTGTTACAATACGATGAATTGGCGTCTGGGACATGAGCAGAATTAGCCAGAAAAGATGATTAAAATCTTAACTACTGTAGAAGTTGGGCGGGACGCCTCTGTGATCCGCATGGGAGGTATTCCGGCGTTAAAAGGTTTTATATCGGCTGTGAAAATAATTGAGCTGCTGTGCTGAAATAACATGGGCTTGTACTGTCCCCTGTCCCGAGCGCCGAAGCCTCGGCGGTTCTCCTGGTCTTTACCACCGATGCCGGTATTACGGTACGTGCCGTGGGCAGAAAAAATCAAGACGAACTTCCAGCTTTGTAGAACTTTCAATCAGTGGAAGTCCATGAACTGAGTCTTCTTTTTTTCTTTTTGTGGCATCAATGCTTAACGCCAAAGAGCCCCTTGTTTGCAAATCAAATGCTATACGGGGGTTCAAAGAACAGGAAAAACTTTGACATAACTACGTCTTGTGACAGATGGGTGCACACAGCAGATATTTCAGTGTTAGGCGTCTGCAGCGCCGGACTTTTCAATTTTTCCTTGTGCGTTTCGGCAGCAGTTTTTGCTCCTGCGCAAACTACTGTGGCCTGTGGGCACCCACCCTAAAAACACTGGTGAACTCTCTCTAGTATGACCATTTTCTTGTATTATAGGGTCAAATTTGGCACATTTGTTACCGATTTAAGGTTGGATAAACCCTTTAAAGCACCACTCTGGTGTGGTTGTTGTTTTTTATTTCACCGCCGGAGTGGTATCACTTGTCCGTTCCCTGCCCCTAGAAGAAAACTCACCCGTCACCGTCTTCTGTTTTCCCAGCGCCGCTCCGGTCCCATCTTGTGACCACAGCTCCTGTCTGACCGGACGTCACTTCTAATGGTCACATTGTTAAGTCTATAAAGGCCTCGTTCTGGTTCTCATAGATTTACACTGAGAAGTGACTTCCAGTGATTCCGCAGGTCACCAAAAGTAGAAGGCGACCAGAGCGACGCTGAGATCAGAAGGCGGCGGGCGGTAAGTATTCTATACCTAGGGAATACACTCTGGTGGTGAAATAATAAAAATTTCCAGTGGTTTAAATGTTGGCAGAAGAGCGAGAAAGTTTTACTTGTGCCTTATTATTAATTTGTATATAATGAAATAGTTATAATGAGTTGATTGCATTACTGTAGAGGCAAAGCAAAGAGAAGGAAAAAATCCAAACACTCCTCCACATTCATGTTTAAAGTGCAACTTTGTTCAAACTTTAAAAATTAGTAAAATAGGCGCTGGAGGTTCACGTTACGTCCGGGGTCTGTGTTTCGCCCCGGGTCTGTGTTTCGCCCCGGGTCTGTGTTTCGCCCCGGGTCTGTGTTTCGCCCCGGGTCTGTGTTTCGCCCCGGGTTTGTGTTTCGCCCCGGGTTTGTGTTTCGCCCCGGGTTTGTGTTTCGCCCCGGGTTCGCGTTTCGCCCCGGGTTCGCGTTTTGCCCCAGGTTCGCGTTTCGCCCCGGGTTCGCGTTACGCCCCGGGTTCACTCTGGCCTGTTACATGCAAGTGGTAGACTGAACTGCAGGCTCTTATGATCACAACCAATGGTTGACTAATGCTGCATGGTGTTTTTGGACTGTACAGCGGTATCTTCCCGTGCCACAATCATTGCCCAAAGCAGCACCCCGCAGGCTTCCTATCTGACACACAATACTGGTGGCACCTCTTGTATTTATGATTAGGAGCAGGAGAGCGCACCCCTCTTGGCATTACTTGTATAAAATGAAGAAAGAAGGCAGAAGACGATGTCTCCAAGATGCATCCTCCACCAGTAGCTGCAGAGCAAAAGGTGAAGAGGACATGGTTATGCCAACGTCTGCTTCAACCTAGTAAAGTGCAGCAGTAATTTTTGGCATTTACAAGCCTGTTTGTTCCTAAGCCCATAGTAAAATATGGATAATCTCTTAAAAGGGAACCTGTCGGGCGCAATGGGTGCAAATTACTAATCCCAGCCTATAGTATCGCAGATACAGGGGTCTTTAGAAAAAGTATTTCTAAAGATCCCATGTGATATGCTAATGAGACCAGCACCTAGTTGCAAGGGCGTTACTTCCCTTGGCTAGTCGGCCCTCTTAACATGTATGCATGGCCCTGTGGGCGTACTAACATGCTAATGAATGCGCAGCATCAGGCATGGTTGCGCTCACCTCTCTGCTGCCATCTCTGGACTTCGGCTCAGTGCGCATGATCCCAGACTTTCGGTCATGGGCACTACACAAGTTTGAAGCCAGGACGCGTACACCCGGCTTCATAGTGCGCATGATTGAAAGTCCGGGATTGTGCACACTAACCCGAAATCCAGCATCTGGCATGGTGGCAAAAGAGCTGAGTGCGACCATCCTCTGACGCTGCGCATTTCTTAGCATGTTAGTTAGCCCACAGTGCCATGATTATATGCTAAGGGGGCCGACTAGCCAAGGGAACGGACGTCCTTGCGATTAGTCCCTGCGCTCATTAGCATATCATATGGGATCTTTAGAAATACCGTATTTTTTGCTTTATAAGACGCACCGGATTATAAGATGCACCCCAAATTTAGACATAAAAAAGGGTAAAAAAAAAAAGAAAAATGGGGTCCGTCTTATACTCCGGTGTTCTCTTACCGGAGGGGGGCAGCAGTGGTGGTGAAGCGGGGTCACAGGAGGCAGAGGTTGTGCTGGCAGTGGCAGCGGGGTCCATGGTGGCAGGTGCGGTGGCGTCTGGTGGCAGCCGCGGTGGCGTCCGTGGTGGCAGGAGCCGCGGGGTCCGTGGTGGTGGCACGAGCGGCGGCGACGGGTGAGTTGTGCAGCAGGCCGGTACATTGAGTGTCCCAGTGTCCGTGGTCCCGGTTCAAATGATGGCGCCTGGAGCGGCGCATGCGCAGATGGATCTCTCATCCAAGGGCTCCATCTGCGCACGTGCTGACTCCCGGAGCGGCGCATGCGCAGATGGAGCTCTCATCCAAGCGCTCCATCTGCGCACGTGGTGACCTCCGGAGCGGCACATGCGCAGATGGAGCTCTCATCCAAGGGCTCAATCTGCGCACGCGCTGACTCCCGGAGCGGCGCGTGCGCAAATCTGCGCACGCGCCCGCTCCCGGCGTCATCATTTGAAACTGGTACCGCGGACAAACTGGTAACCTGCTGCACAGCCGCACGCACAGAGTGGCAGCCAGCAGGCTGCCCGTCCACCCTGCGTGTAAGCAGCCAGGTACCTGTCCTTGGCGCCAGCTGCCTCCCGCACACAGGAACCCGGTTGCCCGCCCGCACAGAAACCCGGCTGCCGCCCGCATGCACAGGCACCTGACTGCCGCCCGCACAGGCACCCGGCTGCCCCCCGCACGCAGCCACAGGTACCCGGCTGCCACCCGCACGCAAGCACAGGTACCCCGCCCAATCGCCGCACAGACAGGACCCCCTGGTAAAGCTATATTCGGATTTTAAGACGCACCCCCCATTTTCCTCCCAAATTTTTAGGAGGAAAAGTGCATCTTATAATCCGAAAAATACAGTACTTTTTCTAAAGACCCCTTTATCTATGCTACCATAGACTGGGACGGTTAGGCAGGGATTAGCAATATGGAACCAGAACTGCTCGTGGTTCTGGATGCATATTGCACCTGACAGGTTCCCTTTAAGGATCGATGGCGCACAGAGCAACTTGCATATAAAGGACCATAACAAAAGTTACCAGACACGAGCCTAGCAGAAGCATTTTCCTCATTGGAACCATTTGGCCGTAGTTTCACTTTAATGCACTTTATTTCTGGGAATGTAATGCACATTTCTTTTTCTCCTTCGTTCAGGTCAGTAATGTGAATCTACATTTTGAAAACCTAATAAAACCTATTTTACACTTCCATGGGAGTTTGACCTTTGTAGAAGCATTGGATGAGGTGGTACCAATTCCTTACGAGGTTTATGAAAGGGGATAAAGGGACGGAACCTCCTGAACAAGAAGCAAATGTACAACCCCTGTCAAAAATTCTGACCTCCCCCGGCTCTGAGGATGTTCTTTCAGTTGTTTACTTTTGTTTCAGATCACAGACGGCACAAAACTAAAGTCATTTCTAATGGCAACTTTTTGGCTTTAAGAAACCCTAAAAAAAAATCATGAAAACATAGCTATCCAGTAACGGTTACTTTTCAAGACCAAACGGGGAAAAATTATGGAATCACTCAATTTTGAGGAAAAATTATGGAATCATGAAAAACAAGCCAAAGAACCCTCCTATAATCCATCACTAGTATTTGTTGCACCACCTCTGGCTTCTGTAACAGCTTGCAGTCTCTGAGGCATGGACTTAATGAGTGACAAACAGTTCTCGCCATCAATCTGGCTCTACGTTTCTCTGAATGCTGTTGCCAGATCAGCTTTGCAGGTTGGAGCCTTGTCATGGACCATTTTCTTCAACTTCCACCAAAGATTTTCAATTGGATTGAGATCCGGACTATTTGCAGGCCATGACATTGACCTTATGCGTCTTCTTTCAAGGAATGTTTTCACAGTTTTTGCTCTATGGCAGGATTCATTATCATCTTGATAAATAATTTAATCATCCCCAAACATGCTTTCAATTGATGAAATAAGAAAAGTGTCCAAAATTTCAATGTACACTTGGGCATTTATTGATAATGTAATGACAGCCATCTCCCCAGTGACTTTACCTGACATGCAGCCCCATATCATCAATGATTGTTGAAATTTACATGTTATCTTCAGGCACTCATCTTTTTATTGTTTAGCTTTTCTGTATGTAAATCCCATTTCCTTTAGGTGGTTTCTTACAGTTCAGTCACAGACATTGACTCCAGTTTCCTCCCATTCCTCATTTGTTTTGTTGTGCATTTCCTGTTTTGGAGACATATTGTTTTAAGTTTCCTGTCTTGACGCTTTGATGTCTTCCTTGGTCTACCAGTATGTTTGCCTTTAACAACCTTCCCATGTTGTTTGTATTTGGTCCAGATTTTAGACACAGCTGACTGTGAACAACCAATATCTTTTGCAACATTGCGTGATGATTTACCCTCTTTTAAGAGTTTGATAATCCTCTCCTTTGTTTCAATTGACAGCTCTCGTGTTGGAGCCATGATTCATGTCAGTCCACTTGGTGCAACAGCTCTCCAAGGTGTGATCACTCCTTTTTAGAAGCAGACTAACAAGCAGATCTTATTTGATGCAGATGTTAGTTTTGGGAATGAAAATTTACAGGGTGATTCCATAATTTTTTCCTCATAATTGAGTGATTCCATAATTTTTCCCCCTGTTTGGTCTAGAAAATTAACAGTTACTGGCTGTACATTATGTTTTCATGATTTTTTTTAGTGTTTCCTAAAGCCAGAAAGTTGACATTTGAAATGACTTTAGTTTTATGCCGTCTGTGATCTGCTTTTTTTTTTTAAAGAAAAGTAAACAACTGAATGAACATCCTCAGAGCTCGGTGATTCCATAATTTTTGCCAGGGGTTGTATCTAAGCGTAATACAAATTTGCAGATTAACTTCATTATTTTAAACAAAAGAAAAACAAAACCAAGAAGAGATGACAACAATCCGCCTGGTGCGAAAGCCAATTTCTGTTGATGTGATTATTACATGGTCAAACATACAGGTCAGCATCACGGGCCCCCCGGGGAGTGAGATCTCAGTCGTACGGCATATTGCTCAGACGTAGTTATGATACTTTGACTCAGTCGTTGGTTTTTTGTCTTGTTTTTTTTTTTTTTACATGGTCATTTACAACCTCTTGCATGGCAGACATGAGCCACAGGCTGCACTCCTAAATAAACAAATGAGGATTTTTTTTCTGTCTAAAGAATAAAATGGTATTCTTCTTCTTTACAGGCATATTGTGCTGGCGCAAATAGATATGTTTTTATATTGTAGGTAAAATAAAAGTGAATACGTTTTGGGGTTTTTTTTTTCATAAATTTGTCAAAAAATAGTTACTACAATCAGATTTTTTGATACCTTCCAAACCGCTCATAGACCTTGAAGCACCACTCTAGTGTTTTTATTGTTTTGTTTCCCAGAGCTGGAGTGGTGCTTTAACTCTTAAGTCATTTGCCCCCTTGCGGCGTCTTCATGTTTACCGATGATGCTTAGTCCCGCAACGCCATCTTGTTACGGCATCTTCTGACTGGCCGGAAGTCAAAAGTTACGTCACAAGTTCTCAATGCAAGTCTATCAGAGCAAAAATGGGGCTCTCAAAGGGATGCATTGATTTGTGACCTCTGGTGCGTTTAATGAATCACCTGGAGCACACTGCGGGTCACAAATTGACGAAGCGGAGATAGTGGGTGAGACACGGGGCAAGGGGTTTGCATTTAAAGTAGCACTCCCACTGAGGCAATTAAAAAAAAAAAAAAACTATAATTTTGCATTAAACATCCAGGGGATCTGGGGTATGGCTTGGCAGTGCATGTGAGTGGCCACACGAAGTGAGAGCTCCAGGAATACCTGACTGCACTTACACTGGGCCCCAATGCTAGTACAAATCAGCTCCCTGGGTGCCTGAAGCTCTTCTGCACCTTCTGAGGACACGATCATAGCCGAGGGCAAGGGATAAAAAACGTTGGGGAACAGGGCAATGAGAATTAAGATGGCGCCGACGTGCCTGGATCAGGGCAGGAAGAGAGACACCAGCTAACCAAATGGCGAAACTTGTTGGCTTTGTCAGAAACCCCATTATCAGACCACAGCCCCTGATGAGGAATAATGTGTGGGTTGTTGGTATTCCGGAAAGAACAGAGGGCAACAAATATTTTGAAAAATGGGTACACGCTCTATTTGTGGACTTCCAGTCACCTCTACGCTGTGGAAAGAGCACATAGACTCCCTACAAGACCAGTGCCAGCAGGTGCTCCTCCTCACCCGGTCCTAATCAAGTTACTCCGTACAGGGACAGATGCTATCCTTAGGGTTGCCTGTAGCAAAGGGGAGATCTCTAAATGGCCACAAAATCTCCATTTTACTCCATTAAAGTCTCAAAAAAAAAAAAAGATTGCGCAATTTCTGTATGTCAAGCGCCGTCTGCAAATATCTTATTCCATGCTTTATCCAGCTAAACTCTGTGGTAGCCAGCCATGGTTGAGTCTTTCTTTTTGAGCATCCTAAAGAAGCCCTGTGATGGATGGATTTAAAGAGGACCAACCACCAGGATTTTTTTATATGAACTAAAGGCAGTACCATACTGGCACTAAGATGCTGAATCCAGGCATACGTGTTGTAGAAAGATCCGATGCTTGGTTGCAGAAATATCTTTAATCAAAATTGCAGAAATGCACTGCACTTTGACTGACAGGTGCAATGGGGCCGGGCCTTTGTGGGTCGGGTCCTCGCTGTAAAGTCCTCCTCCGGCTTCCTTTATGATGCACCCTCTTCAGTTGAATCTCGCTCTGCAATTGCTGTTGTTGATGGCGCGTGCGCATTGACACAGGGATTCTGTCTTCATTAAAATGGCACTGGCGTTCACGCATGTGTGAACTGCGATTTCTGGCATCATTTTATTGACGACACTGCTGTGAAAACTGAACGGCAGGGACGCATGCGCAGATGTAAGAAAAATAATCTGCATACGTGCCGAAGCCTCATAGTCTTCACCGCAGTGTCTTCAATAAAATAAAGCTGGTGATTGCGGTCCGTGCATGTGCAGACTCCGGCGCCATTTTAATGAAGACAGAATCACTATGTCGCGCACACGCTGCCAACATCAGTAAGGGTGATAGCGGCTTATGCTCCTTATAATGCAGATGAAAGCAACATTTATTGACAACGCCTGGTGTTCCCGTGCTAATTTTGGGACATTTCAACATTATCCATCTGTACTGGGATAGGTTGAAGCCAGATCTTGCCACGGAGTTTTCTCACATCTCTAAATTTGGTGAACTATTGTCAGAACTGTCACTATCAGACCTGTGGCTAACTGGCCATCCAAGGGTTCAGCACTTTTCTTGCTATTCCAAATCTGATGAAATACTATCGTAAATAGATTTAGGTCTGGATACAGAACATATCCTACCACTTGACATATCGATGAAATACCAACCTATGCGCTGAGCAGGATATCTGGCCCTGGCTGACACTGAACTGGGTACTAGCTAATGAACAGGCGGGATGAGCGCTAGTCAACCCCACCAGGTCCTAAAGAAGACACAAACAAACAAGGGAAAGCAAACAACTTATCTCCCAGAGAAACAGCAATGTACGTTTCTCCAGATTATTACAAGCCGACTGCTTGCAATCAGGACTTTATAGACACTTAACTCTGTCACCAGTAACCTACCAAGGGGAAATGCAGGTATGTAAAGACACAGAGGGATAATGTTAAGTGTGCCGCCCCTGAGGCTCTGGTCGCCACAGGGTACTGCAACTGAGTTAAGGAGCAGTATCTATTTGGGGTAAGTGACGGGTGGTTTGCCAATGCTCACACCAGACATGTTTCACATGCAGGTAGGTGCTTTCCCCACAGGAGGGTGGACTGGGGTGGACACGGAGAGTCAGCCATCCAGAAGTATGGGACTTTCTGGTCACGAGGACAACCACTGGGGGGCGGGTGTCACATGGGGTATAAGAGGAGGTAGCCATTAGGGATGTTCGTGTTCGGGAGACTCGCCCGAACGTTTTCTAAAGTTCGCGTTTGGGTTCTGATATAACGCGAACTTGCGTCCGAACACCGAACTTGAACTTTACAGTTATGTGATGAGGCGGAGGGCTGTAAAATAAAGAATACAGTTAATAGTTAATAATAAACATTGTCGTTCTGACATTGTACTTTATTCTGTACAATATGGTGTTTCCTGTGTTATTGATAATGTTAATAAAAGTTAAATTTATAAAAAAAAAAATAAACATTGTCATTATACTTACTGGTCCCGCGACGCATCCCGCAGACTTCTCCTTCCGATCATCGCTGTGCCCTCCCGGTAACCACCACTGATGATAGGACCTTCCATGACGTCATACCCATGTGACCAGTCACTTTGTATTACCTCGTTGGTTACAGACCGGCTCCCCGTCCCTGCATGTCAGCGCTCTTTACAGAGTCAGCCCACATGCAGGGACTGGTTGCCACAGCCGGTGAATAGCGGCGCTGGGAATCAGGTGATCGGAGATCACAGTTGCTATAGTGACCCGCCTGTCAGGTTACTATAGCAACGGTGGCAGCGGTGATGTCACCGCTTACCAACACGCAGCCTCTGCTCACTAACTGCGTGATTAGACTGCACAGGGAGCAGCAGCATTCTTCCTCCCTCGCAGTGTTGTCTGATGTAGCAGAGCTGAATGGGTTGAAGGAGACAGAAGACCAGAATCGTGGAGGGGTGAGAGGGGGTAATAAACATGGAGTCTCGAATTGTGTCTGTGTATTTATTTCTAAAAAAGTATTTTTTCTCTGTGTGGTGTGTTTTTTTTTTTTACCCTTTATTGGAGAATCTGAATGACCGGGTCAAACTTTCCTGACATTAAGAATCTCTGGCTTTATACTAGCTAGTAAAACAAAGCTAGTATCTCCTCATTACTCAGTTTTCCACCCGTCACCAGGGCCACTGGAAGAGTTGGATACAGCGCCAGAAGATGGCGCTTCTATGAAAGCGCCATTTTCTGGGGTGGCTGTGGACTGCAATTCTCAGCGGAGGGGCCCAGAAAGCTTGGGCCAACCTGCTCTGCGGATTCCAATCTCCAGCTGCCTAGTTGTACCTGGCTGGACTGGGGCCTGAAATGGGGCGAAGCCCATGTCGTTTTTTTTTTTTTTTAAATTATTTCATGAAATAATTAGAAAAAGGGTTTCCCTATATTTTTAGTTCCCAACTGGGTACAAATAGGCAGCTGGGGGGTTGGGGGCAGCCCGTACCTGCCTGCTGTACCTGGCTAGCATACAAAAATATGGCGAAGCCCACGTCATTTTTCTTTGTTTTTTTCGCAAAAAAAAATGCTTCTTTGGATTTTCCATTGCCAGTGAAGGTAACAGCAAGCAGTGGGGGTTAGCAGCCAGTAGCTGCTTGAATTACCCTTAGCTAGCAATACAACAAATGCAGCAGGAGCCCATGTATTTTTTTTTTAATTATTTATGTAAATAACTTAAAAAAGGAGCTTCCCTGTATTTTGATTACCTGACATCACAGTACTGTAAAAATAAATAATTTTAAAAAATAACGTAGCGCTCCGCGGTATTTTTGATTCTCAGCGCAGATAAAGCAGACGGCTACGGGCTGCCACCCCCATATGCCTGGTGTTGCCTTGGCTGGCAATCAAAACATAGGGAAGCCTGTTAATTTTTTTTTTTATTTAAAAAAATAATTTAAAAAAAAAATGCGTGGGCTCCCGCCGTATTTTGATCGCCAGTCAGATAAAGCCAGGCAGCTGGGGGCTGGGATTGTCTGAAGCCCGCAGCCGCCCCTGGAAATGGCGCATGGTTTCTTAGTGCCATTTCCAGGCGCTTTACCCGGCTTGTCCAATGACCGTGATGGCAGTGGTTTGCTGGGTAATAAAGGGGTTAATACCAGATTTGTATTCTCAGATGGTACTAAGCCCGAAATTCATGGTGTCACGCCAAAATAGACATGGCCACCATGAATTTCTAGGAAACAGTAAAAAAAACACAACACAGATTTTTTTTTTATTAGAAATAAAACAAAAAACATTTAGAGACTCCACCTTTTATTATAAAAAAATCCTTAGTCCGACGTAATCCACAGGGACAGCAAAGTCAGCTTCATCACTGCACAGACACAGTCTATACACAGTGAGAAGCGAAGAGCAAAGTCAACTCTACTTCATCTTGTGCACAAACAGTCTATACACAGTGAGAAGCACAAGGCAAAGTCCACTCTGCTTCATCTTGTGCACAAACAATCTGCTCTGTGCTTCTCACTGTGTATAGATTGTTTGTGCACACGATGAAGCAGAGTGGACTTTGCCTTGTGCTTCTCACTGTGTATAGACTGTTTGTGCACAAGATGAAGCAGAGTTGACATTGCGCTTTGCTTCTCACTGTGTATAGACTGTCTGTGCACAAGATGAAGTAGAGTTGACTTTGCTCTGTGCTTCTCACTGTGTATAAAGTCAACTCTCCTACATCACTGCACAGACAGTCTATACACATTGAGAAGCACAGAGAGCCATGTCAGGTCTGCTGCATCCTTCTGGACAGAGGATGCAGCAGGCTGACAGTGACGGGATGATTGCACTTGCGTCTCGCAGTGCATCACCCCACTCTCCCGACAGCAGCGCCTCCGCTGTGGAAATACATGCAGCTGACCCACTGCTCGGGAGATTGTGCGCCGTGATGCGATGACACTCGCATCACGGCGCGCCAGGACCTGTGATGACGTCATACTCACATGACCAGTTTGTAGCCAACGAGGTAATACAACATTCACATGTGACTGGTTACATGGGTATGACGTCACGGTCATGGCAGGTCCTTTTAGCCAGAGTTGCTTACCGGGGGGAACAGCAATGATCGGACGGACGCGTTAGCAGAAGCGCTGGGAGGCAGAAGCCTGTAGGATGCGTCGCGGGACCTGTAAGTATGATCAGAATGTTTTTTTAATAACGTGCTTTTTTTTAACAGCTCCTGGACTCGAACTGTAAGACGAATGTCCCAGAAAGCTCGTGCTCATGTTCGTGTGCATGAACACCATGTGTTCGGTATGGACACCGAACTTTACAGTTCGGGTTCGCCCATCCCTAGTAGCCATGACACATAGGGAGCTTTCTGGAGAGACGTCCCATGAGACCAGACTGGTTGCAGGAGAGCACCAGTGTTGGTGGAACGATACACAGCTCATCTTGCCGTTGTGGAGTCTGGGGCTTGTGAGCTGGAGCTCAGCCCAGGGTTCCTTCTGCTGATCGCTGGACAGCGAGGACAAACAGGACATTTTACACTGACACCGGTAACCACCTGGATCTTGCACCGGATAACCAGAGACTTACCAGCAGTGAGCCAGTACGCTCTCGGGCAATCTCCTAAACAGTGAGTAAAACACCTGAACCAGAGCTCTTGCCTCGTTTCCATTATTTACCAGCGACCACAACCACTATCATCCTCCCCTGGGGCCTATCTCTACTTGTGGAGAGCCATCACACCTAAACTGCCCCCAGGGTTACGGAACTGGGCAACGGCCACCCAGTGAACTATCCCAGTAATATACAGCCTGGGACCGAGTACCGCAAAGCCCTGGGGTGCGTCATTAAGCAGGTGAAAGGAAAAGATCTCTGCAGGGTCCTAAAGGGAGAAAAGTAAAGCCTAACAGAGAAGACACACAAAACTCCACAGAGAGATAACGAAATTCTCTGCAGGTAACAACAGTCACCAATCAGTAGGACGTGCACCGGCCATCACTGGGAATGACTTCAGCACATCTGCGGCCACAAGACATGACTGGTCTCTCACACTGGGGGGATTTTGGTCCACTCTTCTTCCAGTCTCTTCCACAGTTCTTTTACTGTTGTGGGTTTCTTGGCCATAACTTTGTCATCAAGGATTTTCCAGAGGTTTCTATTGGATTTAAATCAGAACTCTGGGCTGTGGCAATTTCATTGTTTCCAACAGCTGTTTTCCCAGTTTTGCTGTGTGACAGGGGGCATTGTCCTGCATGAAAATTGCTGCTGATTGAGTGATGAACGCAAGTAAAGAACCACGTGTTGTGAAGAAGGTTCTGATCCACACTTGTATTCACTCTGCCATGTAGCTGTATGAGAGGTCCAACTCCTGCGCAGAAAACATTCCCCAAACCATGACACTTCCACCACTGCTCACTGACTTTTTAACACACTTTGGGTTCAGTCTTTTCTTAGTTTGCCGACAAACAATATTTCCCATCAGACCCAAATAAATTAAACTTGCTTTCATCATCATAATAAACTGTGGACACCACCTCTGTCCACACAACATGCTCTTCACAAAAAGTGAGTCTAGGCTTGTGATTCTTCCTGCTAATGAGAGGTTTGGTCACTGCAGAGTGGGCTTTAAGTCCAAATGCTCTTACACGTCGTGACGCAGTATGACGAGACAGATCCTTACCCTGTTCAGTGCTGAACTGCGGAGCAATTCCAGCTGCAGTGTTGAAACGATTACACATGGAGATTCTCCTGTCCTCTTTTGCATTTGTCTTTTGAGGGCGACCAGCCTTCTTGGGGGACTTGAAAGAGTTTGTGATATTGTAAAGATGCAATATTCTCAAAATTACAGACTTGGAACAACCATCTTCTCTTGCTATGGCTGATAGGATAACCCCTTTGGCCTTCATCTGGACAACCTGCTTCCGGAGGGTTTCAGTTACTTTGGAACGGCAAAGTCAATGCAAATTAGAACGTTAGGCTGCCGGTTACATAAGGTTTGTCAGATAATGAAGGAAATTAGCACCAGGTGCAGATTGACACCAATAACTTGCAGAGATCTGACAGTGTTCTCTAATTTTGATCAGTGTCTTTTACATTTATCTCATTTACATTTTTATTTTGTGCTTTTGAAAAATATCAATTTATGAAATAAGTGGAAAATCCTGTGAGTTTCCTCAAGTTATGATATAATCACATAGGACGACACAATGACCGCAACATTTAGGAAATTGCGTGTTGTTCTCTAATTTTGATCTCCAGTGTACATGGGATCACACAATTCACCTCATTATGGGAAACCTTGAGGTTCTCTAACTAAAATTAAATTAAAGGGTTCAAGATGTGTTGAGCTGCCGTCCAGCTTCATCTGTTAAGGTACTGTCACACATAACGAGATCGCTAGCGAGATCGCAGCTGAGTCACGGTTTCCGTGACGCAGTAGCGATCCCGTTAGCGATCTCGTTATGTGTGACACTTACCAGCGATCAGGCCCCTGCTGTGAGGTCGCTAGTCGTTGCCGAATGGTCCAGGTCATTTTCTTCAAAGGCGATATCCTGCTGGGCAGGACACATCGCTGTGTTTGACACTGTGTGACAGGGTCACAGTGACTGCTGAGATCGTTATACAGGTCACTACTGCGACCTGTATCGTTCCTGCATCGCTGGTAAGGTCTGACTGTGTGACATCTCACCTGCGACCTCCCAGCGACTTACCTGCGATCCCTATCAGGTCGCATCGTTTTCGGGATCGCTGGTAAGTCGTTGTGTGTGACTGGGCCTTTACTGTCATCTCCTCCTGACACACAATTTTGTGTTGGCCGTAGGTCAAGTAGGACCTCATCTGCTGCCGATAAGATAAGGGAGATGTGGGGGTTGTACAGCAGCGGATGGTCAGACAAATTCTATAAGATATAAGTATCCTAGCGTATCAATAGTAACACTATTGGGGAATAGATGATCCAGTAATTCTTCATATTTGGGGAAGACTTCATACTAGATTTATCGCATCCTCACCAGCAGAATTTTTCTCCTCTCTGTTGCACCACACCAAGATATTTCTGATGAGTGAGTTGTGCATGTTGTGTTGGGAATCGCTACCACCTGCTCAGCATTGACTTGTCGATGATATTGAATGTTTTTTTTTCTATCTGAAAAAGGCATCGCGATTCCCAACTCTTGATTCCAAAATTTTCTGAGAGTAGGATCTCAAGGAAGGATCGGCAAAGAAAATCCTGCGTGCAGGCGGCAACTATAATAAGAGTCATTAAAAAAAAAACAAAAGGAAGAATTGGAAAAAGCAGTGATCCAAATGACAACTAGTTTGGGTTCATGCCATGTGTTCTCCATCAGAGAAAAATGGTTTCATTATGCTGATCAGAGTTTGAGCAAAGTGGATCAGTTTTTCTCAAAAGTGGAGAGAAAAAATAAGGTTTCTCCACCTTCTTCACTCGTCAGTCCATGAAAATCGTACTGCACTCGGATGTCATTAGGGCGTGTGGTCTGATTCTTGGTGGCAAATCATGGTCTGAGGAAACATTTAAACATTTGCACTGCCTCATTAAATAACATTGGTCATTCAAAAATTTAGAATAAAAATATGGTCACTTTCACGAGCCCTCAATGCCCTTGTGTGGAGGACGAGTTTGGAGATTGGAGCCTGATCATATATGATAGAAGAGAAGATCGTCCACTGCTCTTTAGCTGAGGAAAAATTCTTGGGAATGATAAAGGGAAGATTAGATGTGTGCGCAATGTGCATCCTCAATAAGATGTTCTCTTGCACTTATATATCCTAAATATCATTGTAGTTTTCAGTTAGTTGCATCCATGGGGTTTTTTCAGAGGTGTCCTGGGCCAATGTTCACTTTCTTGTCCAAACAATCCATTAGAAGTATGAGGATCGAAGCTTTAAGAACAAGTCACAAATGCCTATCCTGGTAGTACACGGTTCCCTCTAAACTCCACAGGATGTATCCTGCTGTAGATCTTAAATGTTGGAGATGTGGAGTGGGTGAGGGAGACTTCTTACATATTTTTTGGACATTCCCGGCTCTACAGCGGTTTTGGAGGGAGTGAAGGATATTATCAAATTATCGGTCCTCTCGTGTAAAGCAGGCATAAGATCGGACGCAACACAATGCGATGGTGAACTGTGTCTAATGCAAAATGAAAATGTAACATTCTGAAAGATTAGCGCCTGCTATCTGGAGTGTACAATTGTGAAGGACAATGAATCATCCAGTGAAGAGTTGTGATTTAACCTCTTCACCCCCAGCCTGTTTTCATATTTCTGACCAAGCTACCGTAATTTTTTCAATTCTGACCAGTGTCACTTTATGTGGAAATAATTCTAGAAAGCTTCAGTGATTCTGAGGCTATGTGCGCACGCTGCGGATTTACCAGCGGATTTGCTGTGGATTTGTTGCAGAAAATGTGTCTAAGGGCGGCTTTGCACGTTGCGACATCGCACGCGCGATGTCGGTGGGGTCAAATCAAAAGTGACGCACATCCGGCGTCACTTTCGACATCGTACTGTGTAAATGCTATATGATACGATGAACGAATGCAAAAACGTCGTTATCGTATCATCGTTGCATTCACCGACATTTCCATAATGCCGGTGCCGCTACAGGTCCGATGTTGTTCCTCGTTCCTGCGGCAGCACACATCGCTGTGTATGAAGCCGCAGGAGCGAGGAACATCTTACCTGCCGCCGCCTATGCGGAAGGACGGAGGTGGGCGGGATGTTTACATCCTGCTCATCTCCGCCCCTCCGCCGATATTGGCCGCCTGCCGTGTGACGTCGCTATGACGCCGCACGACCCACCCCCTTAGGAAGGAGGCAGATCGCCGGCCAGAGCGACGGTCGCAGGGCAGGTGAGTGCATGTGAAGCTGGCGTAGCGATAATTTTGGCTACGCCAGCTATCACACGATATTGTACCTGCAACGGGGGCAGGGACTATCGCGTGCGACATCGCAGCATCGGCTTGCGATGTCGCAACGTGCAAAGCCCGCCTAAGGCTGCTTTCACACATCCGGTTTTTGCTGTGCGGCACAATCTGGCTCTTTGCAGAAAAAACGCAACCGTTTTTTTTTTGCCGCCGGTTGCGTTTTTTCCGCATAGACTTTCATTAGTGCCGGATTGTGCCGCATGGCCTTGCGTTCGGTCCGGTTTTTGCCGGATGCAGCAGATTTAGCCCATGCGGCGGCCGGATGGATCGTTGCCTGGCACGTTTTTTTGTTCGGCAAAAAAAAAACGCATCGCGCCGCATCCGGCCGATGCAGTGCTTTTTCCAATGCATGCCTATGGATGCCGGATGCGGCGCGATGTGGCAAAAACCGCATCCGGCCGCCCAATGCGTTTTTTTGCACTGCGCATGCTCAGTAGCGTGCCGCAACTAGCAAAAACCGGACGGGCCGCATGTAAAAACTTACACTTGCGTTTTTTTCGCCGCATCCGTTGTATAGGTTTTAGAGCCGGATTTAGCCGCACTGCTAAAACCGAATGTGTGAAAGCAGCCTTACATTGCTGCAGTCATTCCCCAGCAAATCCTATGGGTTTTAAAAACTGCTGTGCGCACACTCCTTTTTTTATACCCGCGGATTTTCCGCTGCGGAATTAATGAGCATGTCACTTCTTTTCCGTAGGTACGTGCGGTTTTTGCCGTAGATATGGTAAAAATCCGCAGGGACAAACCTGCGGAAATTCCACGGTAAAACCGCATGCGGATTTCGCAGCGGTTTCTTACTGCGGGATTCTTTAAGAGGGTCCGGATTTTCCTTAAAAAAAAAAGTCACTTTCTAGTGCGCACATGGCCTGAGATTGTTTTTTGTGACATATTATACGTCATGTTAGTGGTTAGTTAAGTACAATATATAGCGGAAACAACAGGGGATTGCAAAACTGTGGGATTCACTCCTCAAATCCATAAGAGTAATGGCAGCCATTTGAGAGAGGGATATATTTATCTGAAAAAAGAAGGTTCAGTCAAAGGAGGTGTAGAAATATCAGAATCTTCACTTCATCCTGTTACTCAAAACTTTCTGGAACTAACTTCTATAACTTTTTGAATAGAAGAAATTATAGTATCAGACAAATTGATGATTGTAAAACCGAATGAGCAAAAGTCCGATCATGAATGGAATCGCTGCCATATACTATCACAAGGAGTTTTGCACAAACTTCCATGATGGTCATGGCGACATTGGATGCTGTTCAGATTGCAGATTTTGACACTCTGCTCTATGGTTTCTGTGGTATCCGGGATCAACACAGGCAGACTCAGGTGTTGACCTGCTGTGTGCTGATTCATAAGCAGGCTAGCAAGTGTTAATCTCTACTAGTCTGCTTCCTCCTTTAATCACATGTTGTCGGGAGACCTATCACATCTGCTCCCCTCCTATTTATACTGTTAGAAATTTTCTTCTCGTGCCAGCTATAGTTTATTCTGTGTTGATCAGTCGACCTGCTGTGTGCTGATTCATAGGCAAGCTAGCGGGGGTTAGTCTCAGATGGTCTGCTTCCTCTTTTGGTCGCATGTTGTGGGGAGACCTATCACATCTGCTCCCCTCCTATTTGTGCAGTTGGAACCCTTCTACCCATGCCAGCTATAGTTTATTCTATGTTGATAAGTTAATATGCTGTGTGCTGATTCATAGGCAGGCTAGCGGGGGTTAGTCGCTGCTGGTCTGCTTGCTCTTTTGGTTGCATGTTGTGGGGAGACCTATCACGTCTGCTCCCCTCCTATTTGTGCTGTTGGAACCCTTCTACCCATGCCAGCTATAGTTTATTCTATGTTGATAAGTTAATATGCTGTGTGCTGATTCATAGGCAGGCTAGCGGGGGTTAGTCGCTGCTGGTCTGCTTGCTCTTTTGGTCGCATGTTGTGGGGAGACCTATCACGTCTGCTCCCCTCCTATTTGTGCTGTTGGAACCCTTCTACCCATGCCAGCTATAGTTTATTCTATGTTGATAAGTTAACATGCTGTGTGCTGATTCATAGGCAGGCTAGCGGGGGTTAGTCGCTGTTGGTCTGCTTGCTCTTTTGGTCGCATGTTGTGGGGAGACCTATCACGTCTGCTCCCTTTCTATTTGTGGTGTTGGAATCCTTCTACCCATGCCAGCTATAGTTTAATCTGTGTTGGTCTGTGAGATGTCCTAGACTCTCTCTGTTGAAAGTTGTGCTTTTTGCTTGGCGTGGTGGTGGAGTTTACCCCTAATGTTTTGTATTTCCTTCCTACTCTTGTTTTCCTCCTGAACCTCATATTGTCTTATCCTGTGTGTCAGAGTTTTGTTGCTTTCCCTTTTCTGTCTTTATCTGTGACTTCAACACACTGCTGTCCCGTCCCTCCCTAGGGGGAGAAGGAATTAGATCAGGACTGGTAAGGAAGAAGACTCAGGCCTCTCGACCATTAGGAGTACACCTACGGTTAGGGATAGCATGAGGTCCCCAAGCTTGAGGGACAGCTTTGGAACCCTGGTTCGGCATTATTCCAAAGTCATTGTGACAAATATTTACAATAACACACAGGATATCTGCGGATTGTTTGTTTCCCGCTCTCTGTCTCCTGCATTTTTCGAAGGCTTGATTGCGGTCAAAGCAGAAAAGCGTCCTTTGATGAGGGGACTAGCTGTGTTTTCCGAATTTAACATATCTGATTGATTCAACCTCTGATGAAGGGAACCGGAAAAGTCTATTTTGGCCATCTAAAACTTTGTTGTTTATTATGGAAAGAGTTTGGTCTTCTTGTAAATTTCCAGGTGTAGAACATGTTAGATGCTGAATCCTCACAATCGCTATGGCTATGTCCGCACTTTGCGTCGTCCTAAACGCATGTCAAAACGCATCCTCTGGCAGTAATTGATTTTGCCAAAGTTGCTTTTGCCCACAAAATAGCGCTAAAAACGAATGCGTATTTACCGCGTTTTTGCTGCGTTTTTAGCGCTTTTTACCTGCTTTTTCTGTTGCAAAAACTCAGATGCGTTTTGAACACAAAGACACACATAAATAAAGTTTTAACATACAAAGACTAAGAAAAAAAGGGAAAAAAAAATAAAACAAATTTAATTTATAAAATCATTAAGAAAATAGTTGTTTTTAATAAAATTATAGCGGTTTTATACTATTTTTGGCTAAAATAACAATAATCAAATAATTTCCTTTAATTTAATTTTCAGACTATGTGTGTGTGTGTAAAGGGACATATTATTCCATTATTTTGATGTCAGAAAAGCATGCGTTTATGTTGTCCAAAACGCATTCTTTCTGCAGGTAAAAAGCAGGTAAAACGCTGAAATTTGGAATTTTGCTTGCTTTTTACAACTTCTCATTGACTTCGATGTTAGCAAAACGCAGCCCAAATGGCAAAAACAATTGACATGCTGCTTCTTTGAAAGCATGGTTTTTGCCACAAATTATGCAAATTAAACGCTGCGCTTGGAAACGCTAAGTGCGGACTAGAAATCCCCATTTTCCATTGACTTGGCAGGAAAATCAAAACGCATGCATTTTGGCATGAAAACGCTGCAGTTCAAAACGGGCCTAAAAAGCACCTGAAACGCAGGTGAAAATGCAAAGTGCGGACACAGCCTATGAAAGTTTGATTTCTTTACAGAGGTAATAGAATGGACTCATTTTCTTTTTTTTTTTAAACATCTTTTTATTGAATTTTAACCGAATTTATTTTACAATCTGCTCTTATACAAAGAGATGGACTCATTTTCTCTTGTAATTTATTAGTCTGAGTTCACACGTCCAGTAATCATTCGTTAGAACGAATCCAGCTGCAATCCCTTGAGCAAGCACAACATTTTGTGTCCTGATATTGGCTGGATATGCTTTTTTTTTGTTTGTTTTTTTTAATATGGCAGTCTATGGAGAACGAACCCGTTAGCCGATTCCTATTTAACCATTCGTTTTTCTTGCATTTGAAAGGGATCCATTTATTGCTTACTGCATCAGTTGCAAATGGAAAATATTAAGTAATCAGTTAACGGATCCTTTCTCCATAGATTTCCATGTTAAATAAACGGATCCTGCAAAAATCTATTTTTTCAAAACGGACAAAGAAGGTTTCTCTGCACAACTTTTTTTTACTAACGGATCCATTCTAATGGATGATTTCTGGACATGTGAACTTAGCCGTAAATTCTCAATATCATATAGAAATCAATATATTTTTGTAGGGTTATGGAGTCCCACCATGTTTTTAGTCATGATACCATAATATGTCATTTATATCAGGATCCAACATAGTCTCATAGTTTGTATCAGAAAATAACGATGTGGCTTTGCGGAGATTATTCTCACTAGTGATCGGTTGGGAATAAACCGCGAGATGCACAGATCAAAAGGAAGAACTCTGTCACGCTAGGTATGGGGAAATACCAAGCAAACGGCGAAAGGGAACGGATACCCTGTGTCTAGGGAAGGGGGTACGGTGACCCCTGACCAAACATATCACTGATACATGGCTTCCATCACCACCCCAGATAGGTTCCGCACCTATACGCCGAGCTAGATACCTGACCCTGGCTGACCTCGAAATAGGCCCTAGGTAGAGAATGGATGGGATGAGCACTTAGTCAACCCTACTAAGTTCTAAAGACTACAGAGGGATAACAAACAGGGGAAAGTAAACAAATATCTTATCTCCAGATGACTCAGGGAGATGAACTGCAACAACAAAGTTTCTGCAGATGAATACAAGCTGACTGCTTGCACTAAAGACTTGTTAAGGGTATTAGCACATAGTAAGGGGGAATGATGATATTTAAGGACACCAAGGAAAGTGCTGAAGATTAACAGCTGAAAAGATGAGGAAATCCACAGGGTCCTAACGAGAAAGGGATAAACCTCAAGCAGGGAAAAGGGGAAAGTCAGAGAGCAGCTTGTGTAGCCAAATGTTGCGATCTTCTACAGCCGGAAACTACAGGACTGTGTGTTAAACGTGATACATCTGTGACAAACTCCAACAATATTCCAGAAGAAGAGGTCCAACAAATGAATCAATAAATTGTAAATGTACATTATATGAGAACATTTTCTCATAAAATATACCGATGAGTAAGGACGTAGCATCCGAAACGCGTAAAGAACTGCATTGTCCCATTGGACTTTTTTTTTTTTTTTTTTTAAGGACAGAAAAATCACAAAACCAGAATAGAGAAAAATCATACACACGGGAACAGCATATTGAAGCAAAGTAATATAATTTCATATGACAAACCATCTTCTCAGAACCACAAAAAGTATCAAGAATATAAGGATCCACATTGCTGTTTTTAAGTTTGTCCAAATTTTTACATGATAGGGAACCGAAAGAAGAACAGAGATGGAAAACAGAACGAAGAATAGTTTTTTTTAGACGGGTAAATGATGTAGAAAAAGAAGAGGAGACTTAGCGAAAGAGAGAAAAAAAAAATAATAAATATCGGACTTGTTTTTAATTTTATTTTTAGGCTGTGTGGGAATACAAAATATTTTTCTATATGCTTATCTACTGTGAGAGTAAAATATACTGTATATATATATGTTTCTCTATACATTTTTATATAACCACTATATACTTTTTTATAACCAAGTTTTCTTTTGTATATGAGAAGAAAGATGAAGTTTAAGGCTATGTGCGCACTTTGCGCTGAGTTAGTTGCAGTTCTAAACGCATGCGCTGGCAGAAACTGTCTTTGTCAAGTTTGTTTTTGACCACAAAAACGCTAAAAATACTCTTGCTTTTTTACCGCGAAATCCATGCTTTTTCATTGCTTAAAGTCAGATGCGGTTTGAATACAAATACACTACTAAATAAAGTTTAAACCTTCAAACACAATGAAAAAAACGGAAAAAAATTATAAAAAATATCATGATTAAAATCATACACAAAATAGTTAATTTTATTAAAATTATAACTGTGTTCTAATATTTATGCATAAAATAACGTAAAGTTATGGATTTTCATTAATTTAATTGTCGGACTATGTGTGTGTGTGTGTAAAGGGACATATCATGCCATTATTATAAAGTAAAAAACGCATGCGTTTATTTGGTCAAAAAAGCATGTTAAAGCTTCGTGTGGGGAGGTAAGTGCCAGAGGATAGGCTTCACTACCCTTTGCAGACTTAAAAGCCGGGGGGGGGGGGGGGGGGCGTAGCTGGATTGCCCAACTTTATCTCTAACTCTATCATAAAGCGGCTCTACTGATGAGATTACTAGATTGGCAATATCATGGGGCCACAAAGCAGTGGGTAAGCCTAGAAGAAATGGACCACGAGATCCCCTTGCGTTACCTCCCTTGGATTAGCTCGGGCTCCAGGGGCCAGCCTCTCTCTGAGGCTGATCTCTTGAGGGCGACATTGAGGACGTGGGATTTAGAAATCAAAAGGGGCTGTCTGTCCAGGGGGCGCAGTCCCCTCTCCCTTATCTTTTCAAACCCAGATTTTGCCCCGGCAGTTGGGGCCGATGTTTTCCTGTGCCGGAGGAGGAGCGGGGATGTGCGCTTCTTTCACATACTTCAGGGATCCCCATTGCCCACATACGACTTGCTCTCTGCCTCTGCCTTGGGAGGGGCCATGCCCTGGTTTGAATACTTCCAGATCAGGTCTTTTTTGACTGGATCAGGCCGGGAGGCACTTTATGCTGCCCCCCCCTCCTCGTTCGAAAAGCTCTTTCTTTTGGAAGAGGCTCTGGGACATACCCTGTCCCTTATCTACAACCTTTTGATCCAGAAGGGGGATGTGGACGAGTTCAAATTTGTGGGGGGATGAGGTAGAGACTTGGACGTGACTATCCGGGTTGAGGAATGGAGGACCGCTTTTTCTTCACCCACAAATTTTCTAGGGCTTGTTCGGTCCAGAAAAAGGGTTATAAAATTCTCACCCGCTGGTACCGCTGCCCTCATGCCCTACACGCAATCTTCCCTTCAGTGTCAGACAGATGTTGGTGGAGGCCCTCTCTGGTTCTCCACAAATCGCTCTCTTATCTATCCTACCGGGGTCTGTTAAATCTCAGATAATGGGACTATTGCGGTTTTGCCTAGCGGCTGCCCGAGCCATGATCCCCAGACACTGGAGGTCCACCCATGCCCCCGCCCTGGATGAGTGGCTTGGGGATATGGCCTCACTTTACAGAATGGAGAGTCTCACTACTGAAATTCAGGACGCTACTGAAAAATTTATTAAGATCTGGAGTCCCTGGGTCATTTTTTTGGATTCTCCGGACTTCAGGTCCCTCTTTGGGGCGAGTTGAGACTCTACCTAGATTTTCCCTGCTAGTTATTCCCGGCCCTTTCTTGCCCTTCCCCATGATCCTTTTCCCCGTCATCATTCACTTTGTCTACTTCCCTCTTTCTTTCTCTCTTTATTTCTTTTCCTTCGACTGACCATTATGTGCCTCTATGGTATGAATGGTAAATCTTTGCTGTTTATGGTATAGTTTATGGATTTTATACTTTTATAATGGTTCAAGCCAGAATGATATAAAATGTTCTTAAATGATCTTTATTGCAACAAACTGTATATGTCTACAACCATGCAAAGCCTTTCATGTTTCATTGCATTCTTGTTTTTTTTTTTGTTTTGTCTCTATTTGGGGGTTTGCCTTGGTCTGCAGCCCTGCTTATTGTAACCAACCTTAATTTTTCAATAAAAAAGAGATTAAACATAAAAAAGCATGTTAAACGCTAGGATTTTGATTTAGGATGCGTTTTGAAAGTTCTCATTGAGTCTAATGTTAGCAAAACGCCGCCAAAATGGCAAAAACAATTGACGTGTTGCTTCTTTAAATGCAGAGATTTTGACAAATTTTCTGCAGCTGAAACGCTGCGTTTATAACAGCATTGTGCGCACAAGAAAGCCCAAATTCACATAGACTTTGTTTGAAACGCATGCATTTTGACATTAAAACGCTGTAGTTCAAAATGCTGCGGAAACGCATGAAAAAAAGCAAAGTGCACACATAGCCTTAAAGCCTGCAGCTGATGTCTGATATATATTTCAGTTTGTTTTCGGATTACTGCTACACATCAGGAAAAATATGCATACCCAAGGTCACCAACTGGACTGACACAAAGCAACGGAATGCAGAATGCGGAATGCGGAACCTGCGCAAGTCCAAATTCAAGGCTGAAGATGTTACGTGCCTGAGACATTGCCAGAGATGGAGTCGGAAAATAGGTGAGTCGGATGAATTACTGCCCGGCCTACCAGCACCCCCTGTTATGCTTCCACTAGCCCCAACGGGTGAAACCATTCCGGACCCTAAACCAGAAAAACCCAAGTATGTCCTCTTTACCCCAATCCAAGTGTATAGCCTACTCACTCAGCTACCAGACCCGGAGAAGCAGCCTATGTCTTTCTACAGAAGACTTCAGGAAATCAGTACATCTTATGCTGCAATTTGGAAGGATCTATCCAACTCGGCTAGCATCAAAGTCGGTACTGTTTTTACCCAGTCATTCAATCTGCTCTTGACTAGAGCGCTCTGGATTTACCGGAGGATTTCAGATCTGGAGTCGAGTTATGCTGCCAAGTCCAAGCATAAGCAAAAGATCGCCTAGTGGACTCCTTCACCAATATCACCGACGCATTCCAAGAAGACAATGAGTCGGCTGAAAAAGTCTACATGAGATTATTCACTTCCTTTGGTGATCAAGGCTATGATATGTCTGTCCCGCTTCAATGTGTTCACTTCATAACTTCCTTTGTAAAAGTACTTAAAGACTCTATCAGATCAAAACTTGAAGACACCAGACCCGAATACCCAGAGCTCCCCACTAAACAGGTTCTCCTCATTCCTAAGTCCCTTCAGAAGAAATCACCAATTCTACCTTGATACTACGCCGGTTATGTACCATGCTCCTGTTAACCAAGCCCAACAGACCCAATGCCAGGAGTACCCTCCTCTTTAAGTATACTCACCTCAACAACCATATCCAGGTGGGCCCCAGCAACGCCTCCCACCCAGGAATCTTAAAGGGAAGGTGTTGTGGCCAAAAAAAAATTTTCAATAACTGAAAAAATGTAAAGTATTAATGTTTTAATGTTTTGTTTAAATATTAGTATTTGTTTTTAATTGAGCAAAATATAAAAAAAAATTAAAAAGTTTGATATTTTCCACTCTTAAACACTAGGGGGAGCAGCTTCTGAAATCCTACAGAAATCCCACTGTAGAAATATCTCAGATTACAGCTGCCGTAAAAGTGGGCGGAGTCTGCTCTCCTGTGTGTGATGTCACACCCCCCCCCCTCACAATCTGGGTGTTTCCAACAGATAAGAGAGAATGAAGTGTAGGGACACAGTGCAGAGCCATTTTGTTGGTGACCACAAATGTCTAAAGTGTCACCAAGAACAGCCACATAGTGCTCCCCACATAACGCTCTACACGCCCCGGTCCAGCAATGCTCTGCCGCATGCACGCCTACCCGCAATATTCTGCCGCATGCACGCCCGCAATGCTCTGCCACACGGACGCACACAGTGTGTGTGTGTGTACACTGTGTATATACTGTGTGTGTGACCGACCACCCAGCATGAGGGAGGAGGAGCCAGCCTCTGTATATACTATATACCATGTACTGTGTATATACTATATACTGTGTGTATATACTATATACCGTATGAACACTGCGTATATTCTGTGTGTGTGACCGAGCAGCATGAGGGGAGGTGGAGCCAGCGTGTGTATATACTATATACTATGTACTGTGTGTATATACTATACACCGTGTGTACAGTGTGTATATACTGTGTGACCGAGCAGCATGAGGGAGGCGGAGCCAGCGTGTGTATATAATATATACCGTGTACTGTGTGTATATACTATACACCGTGTGTACAGTGTGTATATACTGTGTGACCGAGCAGCATGAGAGAGGCGGAGCCAGCGTGTGTATATATACCGTGTACTGTGTGTATATACTATATACCATATGAACACTGTGTATATTCTGTGTTTGTGACCGAGCAGCATGAAGGAGGCGGAGCCAGCGTGTGTATATACTATATACCATATACTGTGTGTATATACTATAATCCGTGTGTACAGTGTGTATATACTGTGTGTGTGACCGAGCAGCATGAGGGAGGCGGAGCCAGCGTGTGTATATACTATATACCGTGTGAACACTATGTATATACTGTGTTTGTGACCGAGCAGCATGATGGTGCAATGCTCTGCATGCATGACCACCCAAAATGCTCTGCCGCACGCTCACCCACAATGCTCTGCCACACAAGCACACACAATGCTCTGCCACGCACACACATTGCTTTGCCACTCATGCACACATAATGCTCTGCCACACGCACGCATAATGCTCTGCCACACGCACGCATGCACAATGCTCTGTCTTGCACAATGACACAATGCTCTGCCATGCACACACACAATGCACTGCCACGCATGCACAATGCTCTGCCACATGCACGCAAAAAAAGCTCTGCCACATGCACACACACACAATGCTATGCCACACGCACACACACACACAAAATGCTCTGCCACACACACACACAAAATGCTCTGCGACATGCACGCACACACAATGCTCTGCCAGGCACGCACACAATGTGCTCTGCCACGCACGCACACACAATGCTCTGCCACACACACGCATAATGCTCTGCCATATGCACGCATACACAATGCTCTGCCATGCACGCACACACAATGCACTGCCACGCACGTACACAATGCTCTGCCATGCACGCACAATGCTCTGCCACATGCACGCACAAAATGCTCTGCCACATGCACGCACAAAATGCTCTGCCACATGCACACACAAAATGCTCTGCCACATGCACGCACACACAATGCTCTGCCAGGCACGCACACACAATGCTCTGCCATGCACACACAATGCAATGCCACGCACGCACACACAATACACTGCCACGCACGCACAATGCTCTCCCACATGCACGTACAAAATGCTCTGCCACCTACACGCACACACAATGCTCTACCACGCACGCACACACAATGCTCTGCCACGCACGCACACACAATGCTCTGCCATGCACGCACAAACAAAATGCTCTGCCACATGCACACACAAAATGCTTTGCCACATGCATGCACGCACAAAATGCTCTGCCACATGCACGCACAAAAAGCTCTGCCACATGCACGCACACACAATGCTCTGCCACGCACACACAATGTTTTGCCACATACGCACACATAATGCTCTGCCACATGCACGCACACACAATGCTCTGCCATGCACGCTGACACAATGCACTGCCACGCACGCACACACAATGCTCTGCCACGCACGCACACACAATGCTCTGCCACGTGCACACACACACAATGCTCTGCCACAAGCACGCACAAAATGCTCTGCCACATGCACGCACACACAATGCTCTGCCAGGAACGCACACACAATGCTCTGCCAGGCACGCACACAATGTGCTCTGCCAGGCACGCACACAATGTGCTCTGCCACACGCACGCATACACAATGCTCTGCCATGCACGCATACACAATGCTCTGCCACATGCACGCACAAAATGCTCTGCCACATGCACGCACACACAATGCTCTGCCAGGCACGCACACACAATGCTCTGCCACGCACACACACAATGCACTGCCACGCACGCACACACAATACACTGCCACGCACGCACAATGCTCTGCCACATGCACGCACAAAATGCTCTGCCACATACACGCACACACAATGCTCTGCCACCCACGCACACACAATGCTCTGCCACACACACACAATGCTCTGCCACATGCATGCACGCACAAAATGCTCTACCACATGCACGCACGCACACACAATGCTCTGCCACGCACGCACACACAATGCTCTGTCACGCACGCACACACAATGCTCTGTCACGCACACACAATGCTTTGCCACATACGCACACATAATTCTCTGCCACATGCACGCATAATGCTCTGCCACACGCACGCACACACAATGCTCTGCCACGCACGCTGACACAATGCTCTGCCACATGCACGCACACACAATGCTCTGCCACGCACGGACACACAATGCTCTGCCACGCACACACAATGCTTTGCCACATGCACGCACACACAATGCTCTGCCATGCACGCTGACACAATGCTCTGCCACATGCACACACACACAATGCTCTGCCACATGCACACACACAAAATGCTCTGCCACAGGCACGCACACACAAAATGCTCTGCCAGGAACGCACACACAATGCTCTGCCAGGCACGCACACAATGTGCTCTGTCACATGCACGCACACACAATGCTCTGCCACACACGCACACACAATGCTCTGCCACGCACGCACAATGCTCTGCCACATGCACGTACAAAATGCTCTGCCACCTACACGCACACACAATGCTCTGCCACGCACGCACACACAATGCTCTGCCACGCACGCACAAACAAAATGCTCTGCCACATGCACACACAAAATGCTCTGCCACATGCATGCACGCACAAAATGCTTTGCCACATGCATGCACAAAATGCTCTGCCACATGCACGCACGCACACACAATGCTCTGCCAGGCACGCACACACAATGCTTTGCCACGCACGCACACACAATGCTCTGCCACGCACGCACACACAATGCTCTGCCACGCACACACAATGTTTTGCCACATACGCACACATAATGCTCTGCCACATGCACGCACACACAATGCTCTGCCATGCACGCTGACACAATGCACTGCCACGCACGCACACAAAATGCTCTGCCACGCACGCACACACAATGCTCTGCCACGTGCACACACACACAATGCTCTGCCACACGCACACACACACAATGCTCTGCCACACGAACGCACACACAAAATGCTCTGCCACACGCACACACAAAATGCTCTGCCACATGCACGCACACACAATGCTCTGCCAGGAACGCACACACAATGCTCTGCCACGCACGCACACACAATGCTCTGCCACACGCACGCATACACAATGCTCTGCCACATGCACGCACAAAATGATCTGCCACATGCACGCACACACAATGCTCTGCCAGGCACGCGCACACAATGCTCTGCCACGCACACACACAATACACTGCCACGCACGCACAATGCTCTGCCACATGCACGCACAAAATGCTCTGCCACATACACGCACACACAATGCTCTGCCACCCACGCACACACAATGCTCTGCCACACACACACAATGCTCTGCCACATGCATGCACGCACAAAATGCTCTACCACATGCACGCACACACACACAATGCTCTGCCTGGCACGCACACACAATGCTCTGCCACGCACACACACACAATGCTCTGTCACGCACACACAATGCTTTGCCACATACCCACACATAATGCTCTGCCACATGCACACATAATGCTCTGCCACACGCACGCACACAATGCTCTGCCACGCACGCACACACAATGCTCTGCCATGTACACACAATGCTCTGCCACGCACACACAATGCTTTGCCACATACGCACACATAATGCTCTGCCACATGCACGCACACACAATGCTCTGCCATGCACTCTGACACAATGCTCTGCCACATGCACACACACACAATGCTCTGCCACATGCACACACACAAAATGCTCTGCCACACGCACGCACACACAAAATGCTCTGCCAGGAACGCACACACAATGCTCTGCCAGGCACGCGCACAATGTGCTCTGCCAGGCACGCACACACAATGCTCTGCCACACACGCACACACAATGCTCTGTCACACGCACGCATAATGCTCTGCCACACGCACGCATACACAATGCTCTGCCATGCACGCACACACAATGCTCTGCCACATGCACACACAAAATGCTCTGCCACATGCACGCACAAAATGCTCTGCCACATGCACGCACACACAATGCTCTGCCAGGCACGCACACACAATGCTCTGCCACGCACACACAATGCTCTGCCACGCACACACACAATGCACTGCCACGCACGCACACACAATACATTGCCACGCACACACAATGCTCTGCCACATGCACGCACAAAATGCTCTGCCACATACAGTACACACAATGCTCTGCCACGCACACAAAATGCTCTGCCACACACAAACACACACAATGCACTGCCACGCACGCACAAACAAAATGCTCTGCCACACGCACACACAAAATGCTCTGCCACATGCATGCACGCACAAAATGCTCTGCCACATGCACGCACGCACACACAATGCTCTGCCACGCACA
Organism: Anomaloglossus baeobatrachus; assembly: GCF_048569485.1. NCBI lineage: Eukaryota > Metazoa > Chordata > Amphibia > Anura > Aromobatidae > Anomaloglossus > Anomaloglossus baeobatrachus. The sequence goes on along the minus strand of NC_134358.1, from coordinate 566,587,686 downwards.
CACACAATGCACTGCCACGCACGCACACACAATACATTACCACGCAGACACAATGCTCTGCCACATGCACGCACAAAATGCTCTGCCACATACAGTACACACAATGCTCTGCCACGCACACAAAATGCTCTGCCACACACAAACACACACAATGCACTGCCACGCACGCACAAACAAAATGCTCTGCCACACGCACACACAAAATGCTCTGCCACATGCATGCACGCACAAAATGCTCTGCCACATGCACGCACGCACACACAATGCTCTGCCACGCACGCACACACAATGCTCTGCCACGCACGCACACACAATGCTCTGTCACGCACACACAATGCTTTGCCACATACGCACACATAATGCTCTGCCACATACACGCATAATGCTCTGCCACACGCACGCACACACAATGCTCTGCCATGCACGCTGACACAATGCACTGCCACGCACGCACACAAAATGCTCTGCCACATGCACACACACACACAATGCTCTGCCACACGCACGCACACACAAAATGCTCTGCCACACGCACACACAAAATGCTCTGCCACATGCACGCATACACAATGCTCTGCCAGGAACGCACACACAATGCTCTGCCAGGCATGCACACAATGTGCTCTGCCAGGCACGCACACACAATGCTCTGCCACGCACGCACACACAATGCTCTGCCACACGCACGCATAATGCTCTGCCACACGCACGCATACATAATGCTCTGTCATGCACGCACACACAATGCACTGCCACGCACGCACAATGCTCTGCCACATGCACGCACAAAATGCTCTCCCACATGCATGCACACACACAATGCTCTGCCAGGCACGCACACACACACAATGCACTGCCACGCACGCGCACACAATACACTGCCATGCACGCACAATGCTCTGCCACATGCACGCACAAAATGCTCTGCCACATACACGCACACACAATGCTCTGCCACGCACGCACACAAAATGCTCTGCCACACGCACTCACACACAATGCACTGCCATGCTCGCACAAACAAAATGCTCTGCCACACGCACACACAAAATGCTCTGCCACATTCATGCACGCACAAAATGCTCTCCCACATGCACGCACGCACACACAATGCTCTGCCACGCACGCACACACAATGCTCTGCCACGCACACACACACAATGCTCTGCCACATGCACGCATAATGCTCTGCCACACGCACGCACACACAATTCCCTGCCATGCACGCTGACACAATGCACTGCCACGAACGCACACACAATGCTCTGCCACATGCACGCACAAAATGCTCTGCCACATGCACGCACAAAATGCTCTGCCACATGCATGCACAAAATGCTCTGCCACATGCACGCACACACAATACTCTGCCAGGCATGCACACACAATGCTCTGCCACGCATGCACACACAATGCTCTGCCACGCACGCACACACAATGCTCTGCCACACGCACGCACACATAATGCACTGCCACGCATGCACACACAAAATGCTCTGCCACACACAAAAGCTCTGCCACATGCTCTGCCACATGCTCTGCCACATGCACGCACACACAATGCTCTGCCAGGCAACCACCCACAATGCTCTGCCACACACGCACACACAATGCTCTGCCACGCACGCATACACAATGCTCTACCAGGCACGAACACACAATGCTCTGCCAGGCACGCACACACAATGCTCTGCCACGCACACACACACAATGCTCTGCCACGCACACACAATGCTCTGCCACATACGCACACGTAATGCTCTGCCACACGCACGCATAATGCTCTGCCACACGCACGCACACACAATGCTCTGCCATGCACGCTGACACAATGCACTGCCACGCACACACACACAATGCTCTGCCACGCACGCACAAAATTCTCTGCCACATGCACGCAAAAAAGGCTCTGCCACATGCACGCACAAAATGCTCTGCCACATGCACGCACACACAATGCTCTGCCACGCACGCACACAGAATGCTCTGCCACACGCATGCACACACAATGCGCTGCCATGTACGAACACACAAAATGCTCTGCCACATGCACGCACACACAATGCTCTGCCAGGAACGCACCCACAATGCTCTGGCACGCACACACACACAATGCTCTGGCATGCACGCACACACAATGCTCTGCCACATGCACGCACAAAATGGTCTGCCACATGCACGCACAAAATGCTCTGCCAAATGCACGCACAAAATGCTCTGACAAATGCACGCACAAAATGCTCTGCCACACGCATGCACAAAATGCTCTGTCACCCACACGCACAAAATGCTCTTCCACATGCACGGGTACCGCCCCGCGCTCGGCTGCAGCTGAGCCGCTCGGATCCGGGCTCGTTTGGTGGGTGGCTCGAGCGCCTCCGGACCCGGGGGTCACGTCGCTCTGCAAGGGGTTGCTGGCGATCTCGATGGGGGTGGTTAGGTAGGTGTACGGCTGGAGCCGTGTTTGAGTTGGTGACGCCACCCACGGGACGTGGTGAAGGTGTAGACACCACCGCTGCAGTTATGGGGGCACCCGGGGGAGATGGTCATTCAGCAAGATGTTAACCCCTCTGTGGGCAGGGATGGTGGCCCGCTTGGGGAGAGTAGTGGTTGGGCGGTGCAGGGCGGTGCGCGGCCGGATGGCACTGTTGTACTCACGATTATTGACACATGCAAGTCTCTGGTAAACAAAGTTGATGGTGGTCGGTGCCCACAGCCGGCTGCATCTTGTCCCCCACCCGGGTTGGTGGTCTTGGCCTTTCTCCTACAGCTTGTTATGTTTGTGTAGACTGCCTGTCCCTCAGCAACGGGAGTCCGCTCCCCGGCTGTGTATGTGTCGTGGGGTCCGTTTGCCCGCAGGCGCTGGCCCGTGGGATCTCTCTGCCTGTGCGGTGGATTTCTATCCCCCTCGGTGGGCTGTTGCCTTCTGTCGGGACTTGAGATGGGAAAGGACCTAAGGTCCAGACCTCAATCAGTAAATTCGACGTGGTCCAGTGGCTTCTGGGCCTCGTTCTGGGTCTGAGTACCCCCCTGGTGCTCTGGTTTCCAGTCGGTTCCCTGGTTCGGTACCGGCGGGCCACTACCCTGTCCCGGTCCCTTACGGTTCCACCTGGCCGTCTTCCTGGCTCCTGCAGGCTAAGGCCACTGCCTGCCTCCTAGCCAAGGTGTGCGGGCTACGACCGGCACACCTGTCAGTTTTTCGCTGCAGACCTGTCACCACAGGCCTGCTGCACTCCACAGGCCTGTTGCGGGCTTGTCCATTTCACAGCAGGGAGCTCTCCTGCAATATGCTTAGGGGTCGGATTCCGACTATCAGAGTCTATGCACAGGGGCTGCCATAAAGGAGTGAGTAACTCGTTACACACACAGCAAATCCAGCATGGCCGCCCCCAGTGCTTCAGTAAAACTAGAATGAAATAAAAACGAAATAAGCAGTGATTTTAATTTTGTATTAAAAATACTTGATATCATAATCATTATTTTTAATACAAAAATAAAAAACCGCGACACCTTCCCTTTAAAGATGTGGCAACTATGGACATGTCAGAAGAAACTGCAGGACTCGTATGTAGGAAGCACTCCCCGCCGGAAACAGTGGTCACCAGCAAAACAACTACAGCAACCATTCACAACAAATATCCCGTCCATAGGAAATCGGCAAGCCTGTGTTAGATGCTTTTACAAATATTATTGTCACCAATATCCTTCTAATGCGGGCGTCACATGAGACAATCTATTGTGCGATATGTCGTCGGGGTCACGGTTTTCGTGATGCATATCCGGCATCGTTTACGATGTCGTCCCGTGTGACACCTATGAGCGACGCAGAACGTTTGCAAATCGTGTATCATTGACACGTCGCTCACTTTTAAAAAAATGTTTATTTTTCTTTGCACCAGTTGTTCATCGTACCCAGGGCAACACACATCGCTCCGTGTGACACCCCGGGAACGATGAACACAGCTTACCTGCGTCCTGCGGCTCCCGCCAGCTATGCGGAAGGAAGGAAGTGGGCGGGATGTTATGTCCCGCTCATCTCCGCCCCTCCGCTTCTATTGGTCGGCCGCTGTGTGATGTCGCTGTGACGTCGAACGTCCCACCCCCTTCAGGAAGTGGATGTTCGATGCCCACAGCAACGTCGCTCAGCAGGTAAGTACGTGTGACGGGGGTTTAACGACTTTGTGCGCCACGGGCAACTAATTGCCCGTGACACACAAACGACGGGGGCGAGTACGATCGCTCGTGCGATCGCATGATAGATCGTATCGTGTGACACCCGCATAAATCAGGCCCCATATCGACAGTATCTCTTGATGTTAATAGGCAAACCTTGCCTTTTGTGGTCGACACAGACGCAGCCAGATCAGTTATCTGCCTCCAGGACTTAAGATACCGTCACACTAAGTGACGCTCCAGCGATCCCACCAGCAACCTGACATGGCAGGGATCGCTGGAGCGTCGCTACACGGGTTGCTGGTGAGCTGTCACACAGGCAGATCTCACCAGCAACCAGTGACCAGCCCCCAGCCAGCAGCGACGCATGGAAGCGATGCTGCGCTTGGTAACTAAGGTAAATATCGGGTAACCAACCTGATATTTACCTTGGTTACCAGCGCACACCGCTTAGCGCTGGCTCCCTGCACTCCTAGCCAGAGTACACATCTGGTTAATTACCCGATGTGTAGTCTGGCTATGTGTGCAGAGAGCAGGGAGCCGGCACTCGCCGCGTCAGAGCGGCGGATGCTGGTAACAAAAGTAAATATCGGGTAACCAAGCAAAGGGCTCCTTGGTTACCCGATATTTACATTGGATACCAGCGTCCGCAGAAGCCGGCTCCCTGCTCCTGCACATTCAGTTGTTGCTCTGTCGCTGTCACACACAGCGATCTGTGCTTCACAGCGGGAGAGCAACAACTAAAAAATGGTCCAGGACATTCAGCAACAACCAGCGACCTCACAGCAGGGGCCGGGTTGGTGCTGGATGGAAGCTAGCGATGTTGCTTAGTGTGACGGTACCTTTAGAAGACCTATCTTTGCTCCTACAGAAACTTAGAGCTTCAGTTGTATATACTGAAGATGGGATGGATTTGTCTATGAATGATTTTCTGACACCAGAAGACGCCTGCGTTCTCGAAGCCACCCCACTCCTCTTCATTGCACACCTTCTGGTTTCACCTGTACAGATTTTCCTAAAACCAGGAGCCACCATACCTCGATTACCTCAATATCCCCTGAAGACCAACCAAGAGAAATGCCTTGAGGATCAAATCCAATTTTTCTTCGCACACGGTGCCCTGATACAATACGTCTTTCCTGCCAATACCCCTCTATATCCGGTAAAGAAAGCAGACTGCCAAGAAAGAATCAGAAAGAATGAAAAAACGAAGATATTATCCTAAAGGCCATCTCACACTAAGCAACATCGCTAGCAACATCGCTGCTGATGGACAACTTTTGTGACGTTGCTAGCAATGTCGCTGTGTGTGACATCCAGCAACAACCTGGCCCCTGCTGTGAGGTCGCCGGTTGTTGCTGAATGGCCTGGACCATTTTTTAGTTGTTGCTGTCCTGCTGTGAAGCACACATCGCTGTGTGTGACAGCGACAGAGCAACAACTGAATGTGCAGGCAGCAGGAGCCGGCTTCTGCGGACACTGGTAACCACGGTAAACATCGGGTAACCAAGAAGCCCTGTCCTTGGTTACCCGATATTTACCTTTGTTACCAGCCTCCGCCGCTCTCACTGTCAGTGCCGGCTCCTGCTCCTTGCACGTGTAGCAGAGTACACATCGGGTAATTAACCCGATGTGTGCTATAACTAGGAGAGCAGGGAGCCAGCGCTAAGCGGTGTGCGCTGCTCCCTGCAGGTGTAGCTGCGTGCGCTGGTAACCAAGGTAAATATCGGGTTGGTTACCCGATATTTACCTTAGTTACCAAGCGCAGCATCGCTTCAGTGCGTTGCTGCTGGCTGGGGGCTGGTCACTGGTTGCTGGTGACAGCTCACCAGCAACCCGTGTAGCAATGCTCCAGCGATCCCTGCCAGGTCAGGTTGTTGGTGGGATCGCTGGAGCGTCTGACTGTGTGACCTCTCACCAGCAACCTCCTAGCAACTTACCAGCGATCCCTATCAGGTTGTATCGTTGTTGGGATCGCTGGTAAGTTGTTTAGTGTGACGGTACCTTTAAAGCTGGGTTTACACACTGAAACTTTACTAGCGATCCCACCAGCGATCCCAACCTGGCCGGGATCGCTACAAAGTCTCTGGTGAGCTGTCAAACAGGCAAACCTGGCCAACGACGCAACAGCGATCCGGACCTGCAGAGCGACCTAGCTGGTTGTTGGGGACGTGTCAAAGCTGCTATTTCAAAGGGAAGTCGCTGTAAAGTCCCCTTTACACACTGAGACTTTCTAGCGATCATGCTGCACAGCGGGAAACAAAAGGACCTAAGAATGGTCCTGAACGATTTGTAGCGATCACAACTTCACAGCAGGGGCCAGGAGCTGATGTGTTTCACACACTGCAATGTCGCTGGGGAGGTCGCTGTAACGTCACAAAACCGGTGACGTTACAGCGATGTCGTTTGCAATGTTGCAGTGTGTAAAGCCACCTTAAGTCACTGTCATTATCCTTGTCCCACATGATCTCAAGGCTATTCTCAAACAAAGTCAACAGAAGAATATCTCCTCACAAAGGTATACAAGACTCCACTGCGCCTCGCTCCTACCCTCCAACGTTGCGCTCCAGTGCTGTACTACTCTCAATCTATCGACTCTGCTTCCTCTTTCAAGGGGGGAATATTTCTGTATATGGGATATCCTCTCCAGGCCTATGGACATTGACTGTAAAGACCAAGACACCCAGGAACATAATTGCTTTTATCTTATGAGATCTGAGTGCTCCCACCTGCCCACAGCTACAGACACCATTGCCAGATGCTGATCTGACCTTCTTTACGGATGGCTCACGCTACGCGGATGAGACTGGACGGTTTCACACAAGTTACTCTGTTGTGGCGCCTCCAGATATCATTATTGCGGAACCATTGCCTCCACACAAGTCAGCACAAGAAGCCAAACTGACGGCCCTCACTAAGGCCTGCGAACTGGCGGAAGGAAAAACGCCCAATAGCTACACAGACTCTAGATATGCGTCTCTGTGGGCACTACGAGGCTACAAAACAGCCAGTGGAGCACCCATAAAGAACTCTGAAGCTGATGAAGCGTTGATCACAGCTCTCAAACTACCAACGGCTGTGGCAGTCATAAAAAACTAAAGCACATGGAAAACTAAACTCAGAAGAAGCTAAAGGGAATCAACTAGCAGATCAAGCAGCCATTTGTGACATTCAAGAGGAAGCAGGAGTCTATGTCATGATAAGACAACAAGAGAAAGATGAACAGAACAAACAAGAAGATGTCTGAGGAATACACCCATTCAAGATCTTCCAAGACAAGGCTTTACCTGAAGAAGAAAACTAAATGGAAAGAGAGGGGTGCAGAGCAAGACACAGATGGGATGTGGAGAAAAGGGAAGAAAGTCTGTCTACCAAGGAGCCTGTAACATGCGATATTACAGTGGGCTCACGGGATCACCCACTGAGTAAGAAGCCAAATCTATCTGGCACCAGGGATATCTTCAATCATTAACCAACTTGTACAGGACTGTCAGATCTGTCAGACGTGTAATGCGGGAGGATCAGTGAAGACACCGGCTAAATATCTGGCCAAACCACTACACCCATTCCAAAGGATCCAAATTGATCATATGCAGTTACTCAGGGCCCGGAAAAAATGAGTATGTACTGGTGGTAATGTGGCGCCCTAGACAAGCCAGGGGCCACAGGTAACTACACCACCACACCCTACACCCCGGCTAGGCACATCTAAGCCAGACACAAAAGCCTTGTTGCCTTCCCCAGGGGCTGATGTCCACACCAGGGGGTGGAGCCAGGTGGTTGGTCTCCACCCACCGAGGAGTTCACAGTACTGGAGGAGGGAAAAGGAGCAGATTAGTTTTGGACAGTGAAAGTGGAAGGAGGAAAGTAGTAGAGAGAAGAAAAGTGACAGCAAAAGAGTCTGAAGTTGGTCCGGGTGTGTGGCCCAGACAGAACAGCAAGGTTGGCAGACGGTGGTGACCGTCTGCAGTGGAGGCCGATTGGAGTTTACCGTAAGGACCGTGGACGGGTGGTGACCCGGCGGTACCGAACCGGTATACAAAGAGAAGCCAGCACCATTGGCAGGGGCCTTTCGGACCCCGGCAAGGCTAGGAGTCGCCGTGAATTTACCAAATCCGTCAGTGAAGGGGACCTCCGGGGTTTCCAAACAGTCAAGTCCCGACAGAAGGCAACCGTCCAACCGTGAAGGGGAGACACAGCCACCGCCAAGGGCAACCGTTTCCCAGGGCCAGCGCCTGCGGGCAAAAGGGGCTCCTCCGGCCTACATCCAAGTCGGGGAGTGGGTTACCGGTGGGAACCCAACGCTACTAACATTGAACTTAGGTGCAGGGAGAGACAGTCGCCACCAACCTACGGGGAAGAAGCAACCGCAGCCGTCTGGGGGACCCGTCCATCCAGCCGTGTGTTTTACCGAGAACTGTGTCATCGTCTCAGGCTGAGTGAGTACCCCCGTGCCGTACGGCACAGCGCTGCCCCTGCGACCATGCACCTCACCAGGCCCCACAACCCGCCTGCCATCATCCCTACCTACCCCATCACCGGGCCCCGGGACAACCAACCCCCTACCCACGGAAGGGAGAAATAACAACTCAGCTGCTCCCTGTCACCGCTCCCGGGATCCCCGTTCAGAGCAGCGGTGGTGTCACCAAAATCACCACAACCGTGGGTGGCGTCACGGACAATATCCCAAAAACCAAAAATCATTCCCCTTTTCACTCACGGGCGAGGAGCGCCGCTCGAGTCCCCGGGATCCGGCCCATCGCTCGAGTCACCGAGCAGCAGCAGCAGCCGGACCCGAGCAGTGGGAGAGCGCGGCGTCCCCTCCTCCGCCCGCGACAGTAACAGGTATGTGGGAGCAAACTTAAGTCTTCACACACCCTACCAACCCCAGAGGAGTGGCAAAGTTAAAAGGCTCATTGGGACCCTGAAGAATAAAATCCTAAAAGCCAGTCAGGAATTGTCCCTTCCCTGGCCTGTGAGACTGCCCATAGCCCTGTACTCAGTCAGAAACACCCCATGCCAACCTACAGGGCTAACTCCCTAGGAGATTCTGTTTGGGGGGCCTCCAGGGCTAGGACTGTCTACTCTGACCAATATTCTTATGCCATTTCACATAAGCTCTGTGAGAGAGCAGGAGCCTCACAATCTACGGGTATATATATATAGAAGTAGAAGGGAAGTTTAGACCCCCATGTTTATATTGATGATATAGGACAGTCATGGCGAACCTTTTACAGGCCGAGTGCCCAAACTGTAGCCCTAAACCCATTTTTTTTCCGAAGTGCCAACCAATCCTATTATGTAAAAAATTGATTTTAACCTTCCCTTTGCTGTCTTGTCTTCTCTTAAGCAGGGGCATCACGCTCATGCATGCTTACCACACATTGAAGCTGAGCCACTGCCCTTTCCAGACACAGCAGTTGGATTGATCTTTCTGTAAAAAATTGCAGCATATTAGAGATTTTAGCCTGGAATGCAATCAGATTTCACCCTGTAATCCACATCTACATTTCAAAGTCTGAACATCCTGAAAACCCATAAAGAGATGCGAGTTGCTCCCCTCCCCTTTCATTGTGTAGTTATGTCCCCTTCCTGGGCCACTTCCTGGTAAACATGTCCCCCATCCTGATACCGGTATATATTTCCTACATTCTGGTATATTTGTCCCCATCATGACCCCATCCTGGTAAATGTACCCCATCACGCCATAATCCCCATCCTGGAAAATGTTCCTCCATCCCGGCATGTACCCCATTCCTGGCAAATGTCCTTCATTCTGGTAAATGTATCCCATCCTGGCATGTTCCCCAATGCTGTTAAATGACCCCATCCTGGTAAATGTACCCCATCCAGGCATGTTCCCTTATACTGGTAAATGTCCCCTTTCCTGGTAAACGTACCCCATCCTGGTAAATGTCACCCTTCCTGCTAAATGTTCCCCATCCTGGCATGTTTCCCCATATCCTTGCAGCCATGTTTCCCCCCATCCTTGCAGCCATGTTTCCCCCATCCTTGCAGCCATGTTCCCCCCCATCCTTGCAGTCATGTTCCCCCCCATCCTTGCATGTTTCCCCCATCCTTGCAGTCATGTTTCCCCCATCTTTTCATGTTTACCCCATCCTTGCAGCTGTTTCCCCCATCCTTGCATGTTTCCCCCTATCCTTGCATGTTTCCCCCATCCTTGCATGTCCCCCCCCATCCTTGCATGTTTCCCCCATCCTTGCATGTTTCCCCGTCTTTGCATGTTTCTCTCCATCCTTGCATGTTTCCCCCATCTTTGCATGTTTCTCTCCATCCTTGCATGTTTCCTCCATCCTTGCATGTGTCCCCCATCCTTGCATGTTTCACCCATCTTTGCACATTTCTCTCCATCTTTGCATTTTTCCCCCATCCTGGCATGTTTCTCCTCATCCTTGCATGTTTCCCCCATCCTTGCATGTTTCCCTTATCCTTGCATGTTTCCCCCATCCTTGCAGCCATGTTTCCCCATCCTTGCATGTTTCCCCCATCTTTGCATGTTTCCCTTATCCTTGCATGTTTCCCCCCATCCTTGCATGTTTCCCCCATCTTTGCATGTTTCCCCCATCTTTGCATGTTTCCCCCATCTTTGCACGTTTCTCTCCATCCTTGCATGTTTCCCCCATCCTTGCATGTTTCTCTCCATCTTTGCATGTTTACCCCATCCTTGCATGTTTCCCCCTATCCTTGCATGTTTCCCCCCATCTTTGCATGTTTCCCCCCATCTTTGCACATTTCTCTCCATCCTTGCATGTTTCCCCCATCCTTGCACGTTTCCCCCATCCTTGCATGTTTCCTCCCATCCTTGCACGTTTCCCCCATCCTTGCATGTTTCCCCCATCTTTGCACGTTTCTCTCCATCCTTGCATGTTTCCCCCATCCTTGCATGTTTCCCCCATCCTTGCAGCCATGTTTTTCCCATGCTCTCCATGTTTGCCCCGTGGTCTCCATATTTCTCCCGTGCTCTCCATATTTCCCCCGTGCTCTCCATGTTTGCCCCGTGCTCTCCATGTTTGCCCCGTGCTCTCCATGTTTGCCCCGTGCTCTCCATGTTTGCCCCGTGCTGGCACTGTCCCCCCACACCTTGGCACAGCTGCACACAGTTTAAAAAAAAAAAACAAAACTCACCTTCCAGCACCCGCTCCTCCACTGCGCGCCGCTGGGTCCTCAGTCAGTGCGGCCACAAGATGCCGGCGCCGCTTTCTGAAGCTCCACCGACTCCTAGGCAACAGGCCTGCGGCCTAGGAGAGGATGAGTGTCAGAGGGAGGAGAAATGTCTCCTCTGCTCAACACAACTTTGAACTGCCGGCGCGATCACACCGACAGTTCAAAGTGGCTGATTGTGGCGACAGCACGCGTGCCGGCAAAAAGGGCTCTGCGTGCCCAGTCTGGCATGCGTGCCATAGGTTCGCCATCACTGATATAGGAAAATAATGACAGAACAGGGAATTAACAAGGATAGACTTAAGGCCGCTTTATACGCAACGAGGTATCTAACGATATTTCGTCGGGGTCACGGAATTCGTGACGCACATATGGCCTCGTTAGCGACGTCGTTGCGTGTGACACCTATGAGCGGCCGCTAACGATCCGAAATACTCACCAAATCGTGGATCGCTGACACGTCGTTGATTTTCAAAATATCGTTGCTCGTGCTGGACGCAGGTTGTTTGTCATTCCTGAGGCAGCATACATCGCTACGTGTGACACCCCGGGAACGACGAACAACAGCGTTACTGCGTCCTCCGGAAATGAGGTGGGCGTGTCGTTAATGCGGCTGCTCTCCGCCCCTCCTCTTCTATTGGTGACCCGCTGAGTGACGTCGCTGTGACGCTGAACGGAACCGCCCCCTAAAAAAAGAGGTTGTTCGCCGCCCACAGTAACGTCGCTAGACAGGTAAGTACGTTTGACCCGTCCTAGCGATATTGTGCGCCACGGGCAGCGATTTTCCCGTGTCGCACAAACGATGGGGGCGGGTGCGATCGCTAGCGATGTCGCAGCGTGTAAGGCCCCTTTCACACGTCAGTGATTCTGGTACGTTTGTGCTTTTTTTTCTACGTACCAGAATCACTGACATACTCAGACCCATTATAATGAATGGGTCTGCTCACACATCAGTGATTTTTCACTGCACGTGTCTCCGTGCGGCGTACCCGCGTGTGCGTGATTGCTGCACGGAGACATGTCCATTTTTTTCTGGCATCACTGATGTCCCACGGACCACGCAGTGGTGTGGTCCGTGAAACACGTGCCAGAAAAAAACGTGCATTTAAAATAATAAACATTTTTACTCACCCGGCTCCAGCGATGTCCTCTGCAGCCCGTTCTCCCTGCTGCTTCTGAGCCGACTCATTACTGTCGCGCATATTAATGATGCACGACACAGCCGACCCGGAAGCAGCTGCTGCAGGGGTCACCGCCGGCCGGATGCTGCACCGCGGGAGCGATCAGCACCATGGACAGCGGGAGCGGGCGCAGGTGAGTGAATCTCTAAGTGCAATCACGGGCCACGGAGAACGAGCCCGGATTGCACTTAGACAACCCACGTGTGCCGTGATTCACGGCACACGCAGGGACATGTGCGTGTTTTACACGCCAGTGAAAAACGTCACTGTTTTTCACTGACGTGTGAAACGGGCCTAAAGCAGCCTTTAGGGAATCAGATAGAAAAGTATTTTAGGGGGGACTGTGAGAATACAACATTTTTTTCTATATACATATCTACTGTGAGAGTACAGTATACTATATATATATATATATATATATGTTTCTCTATACGTTTTTATATAACCGCTATATACCTTTTTATAACCAAGTTTTCTTTTTTATATGTTGAGCAAGATGAAGTTTTAGGCCATGTGCACACGTTGCGTTTTTTCAAGTGTTTCCGCAGCGTTTTGAGCTGCAGCGTTTTAATGCAAAATTCTTTGGAAAATAGGGCTTTCTTGTGCGCACGATGCATTTAAAAACGCAGCGTTTTTGTTGACAAAAATTTGTCAAAATCTCTGCATTTGAAGAAGCAGCATGTCAATTGTTTTTGCCATTTTGGCAGCGTTTTGCTAACATTGAAGTCAATGAAAATTATCAAAACGCATCCTAAAAGAAATTTCTAGCGTTTTTCATGCTTTTCTGATGCTAAGCGCATGCTTTTTTGACAAAATCAAAGTATGGGTTTTTGCCATTATAGTGAGGTCAAGAGGTTTCCATTTGCCCTCACAACCATTCCGACTTTAAAAAATGAGTTAAACAATACTTTTATCTTATTTTGAACATAATTATTAAATTGCTTTAATAATTTTCGGTCAATTATCATTATAGTGTATGATTTAAAGATTATTAATTTTTTTTTCAATTTTTTCCTAGTGTTTGAATGTTCAAACTTTATTTAGTTGTGTATTTGTGTTGAAAACGCATCTCAATTTAAACACTGAAAATGCATGTAAAACGCATCAAAAACGCTATAAAAAAGCTGGCGTATTTCCTGCGTTTATGTGGTCAAAACCAAATTTGACAATGACAATTTCTGCCAGAGGATGCGTACATTTCTGCAAGTTACTGAACACAACGTGCGCACATAGCCTTAGGGGTACTTTGCACACTACGACATCGCAGCTGCGATGTCGGTAGGGTCAAATCGAAAGTGACGCACATCCGGCATCGCTGTCGACATCGGAGTGTGTAAATCGTTTTTGATACGATTAGCGAGCACAAAAGCGTCGAAATCGTATGATCGGTGTAGCGTCGGTCATTCCCATAATTTCGGAACGACCGATGTTACGATGTTGTTTGTCGTTCCTGCGGCCGCGCACATCACTGTGTATGAAGCCGCAGGAGCGAGGAACATCTCCTTACCTGCCGCCGGCTGCAATGAGGAAGGAAGGAGGTGGGCGGGATGTTCACGTCCCGCTCATCTCCGCCCCTCTGCTTCTATTGGCCGCCTGCCGTGTGACGTCGCTGTGACGCCGCACGACCCGCCCCCTTAGTAAGGAGGCAGTTCGCCGGCCAGAGTGACGTCACAGGACAGGTGAGTGCATGTGAAGCTGCCGTAGCGATAATGTTCGCTACGGCAGCAATCACAAGATATCGCTGCTGCGACGGGGGCGGGAACTATCGCGCTCGGCATCGCAAGCATCGGCTAGCGATGTCGCAGTGTGCAAAGTATCCCTTAAAGCCTGCAGCTGATGTCTGATATATAATTCACTTTGTTTTCGGATTACTGCTACATATCAGGAAAAGTATGCTTTCCCAAGGTCACCAACTGGACTGATACAAAGCAACGAAATGCAGATGTGATAAGACTGGCTACCTGCGCAAGTCCAAATTTAAGGCTGAAGATGTTACGTGCCTGAGACACATTGCCAGAAATGGAGTCGGAAAATAGGAGGCGTTGAGAGGAAGCTCCACATTGGATATATGTCACAGACGTTTTGCAGCTTTTTTTTTTAATATAACCAATGGCACATTTACGAATTTTACTAAAAGATTAACCCATTCCTGTTCTCTATAAAAAGGTTTGCAAAACTAAAGCACGTCACTCTTGTGCACCTACTCTCACTGAGAGGGGGTTTAAACCAGATATCGGTGTGGTCTAAATCTCGTTACCGGCACTCAGTAACTATTAATCAGAGATTTTAGCAGACATTCACCGTTAAAGGGGTGTCATACGCAGCGATATCGCTGGTGAAAGCACCCTCCCCCGTCGTTTGTGCGTCACGGGCAAATCGCTGTCCGTGGCGCACAAAATCATTTGGAGCCATAACACGGACTTACCTGCCTAGCGACGTCGCTGTTGCTGGCGAACTGCCTCCTTTCTAAGGGGGCGGTTCGTGCGGCGTCACAGCGGTGTCACTAAGCGGCCGCCCAGTAGAAGTGGAGGGGCGGAGATGAGCGGCCGTAACATCCCGCCCACCTCCTTCCTTCCGCATTGCCGGCGGCCGCAGGTAAGCTGCAGTTCGTCGTTCCCGAGGTGTCACCCATAGCGATGTGTGCTGTCGCAGGAACGACGAACAACCTGCGACCTCAACAATCAACGATATTTTAAAAAGGAACGACGTGTCAACGATGGATGATAAGGTGAGTATTCTCAAATCATTAATGGTCAGGTCTTGTGCCGATCATTACTGCAAATGGCTGGGTCTTTTGCCGATCATTACTGCGAGTAGCCGGATCTTTTGCCGATCATTACTGCGAGTGGCTGGGTCATTTGCCGATCATTACTGCAAGTAGCCGGGTCTTGTACCGATCATTACCGCTAGTGGCCGGATCTTGTGCCGATCATTACTGCGAGTGGCCAGATCTTGTGCCGATCATTACCGCTAGTGGCCGGATCTTGTGCCGATCATTACCGCTAGTGGCCGGATCTTGTGCCGATCATTACTGCGAGTGGCCGGATCTTGTGCCGATCATTACCGCTAGTGGCCGGATCTTGTGCCGATCATTACTGCGAGTGGCCGGGTCTTTTGCCGATCATTACTACGAGTGGCCGGGTCTTTTGCCGATCATTACTGCGAGTGGCCGGGTCTTTTGCCGATCATTACTGTGAGTGGCCAGGTTTTGTGCCTACCAGTACCACGAGTGGCCGAGGCTTGTGGCGATCTTCACCACGGTGCCCCAGGTATCCACCACCATGACAGCATTCGCTTGGGTCACGTCTCACCATGGATGTGCAATGCGAAGCATTAAACAACATTGACAAGAAAGTGAGAAACTCCCCATCTAGTCCCCGCCAGCTACAGAGGCCACCCACCCTCCTGGAATATCAGAAGTGCTGGGTTTTACTTGCTACAAAAAAAAAAAAGCCATAAAAAGCTGGGATCTTCCCCACCATGGTATCACAACTGCGTTTCACCACGGAGAAAAAAAAACCAAAAAGACCTCCCACGGCTCCAGCAACAGAAAAATAAAAAAGTGGCCACAAAATATTTGTATAAAAAATGTTTCTGATTTTTTTTTTTAACAATTGAAGCATCGAAAAAATAAATCAGAAGTGTCAGGTGTCGCTGTGGAGACCCCGCTGACCGCCGCGGTATTACCACACACCGAACCCAAAAAATAACGGCAGAATTGTATGATATGGACATTTCAGCCACCGAGAAGCTTTACCCCGCCACTCTCTACCACCGGGAAGCTTTACCCCGCCACTCTCTACCACCGGGAAGCTTTACCCCGCCACTCTCTACCACCGGGAAGCTTTACCCCGCCACTCTCTACCACCGGGAAGCTTTACCCCGCCACTCTCTACCACCGGGAAGCTTTACCCCGCCACTCTCTACCACCGAGAATGCTTTACCCCGCCACTCTCTACCACCGAGAAGCTTTAACCCGCCACTCTCTACCACCGGGAAGCTTTACCCCGCCACTCTCTACCACCGAGAATGCTTTACCCCGCCACTCTCTACCACCGGGAAGCTTTACCCCGCCACTCTCTACCACCGGGAAGCTTTACCCCGCCACTCTCTACCACCGAGAATGCTTTACCCCGCCACTCTCTACCACCGAGAAGCTTTACCCCGCCACTCTCTACCACCGGGAAGCTTTACCCCGCCACTCTCTACCACCGGGAAGCTTTACCCCGCCACTCTCTACCACCGAGAATGCTTTACCCCGCCACTCTCTACCACCGGGAAGCTTTACCCCGCCACTCTCTACCACCGGGAAGCTTTACCCCGCCACTCTCTACCACCGAGAATGCTTTACCCCGCCACTCTCTACCACCGGGAATGCTTTAACCCGCCACTCTCTACCACCGAGAATGCTTTACCCCGCCACTCTCTACCACCGAGAATGCTTTACCCCGCCACTCTCTACCACCGGGAAGCTTTACCCCGCCACTCTCTACCACCGGGAAGCTTTACCCCGCCACTCTCTACCACCGGGAAGCTTTACCCCGCCACTCTCTATCACCGGGAAGCTTTACCCCGCCACTCTCTACCACCGAGAATGCTTTACCCCGCCACTCTCTACCACCGGGAAGCTTTACCCCGCCGCTCTCTACCACCAAGAATGCTTTACCCCGCCACTCTCTACCACCGAGAATGCTTTACCCTGCCACTCTCTACCACCGGGAAGCTTTACCCCGCCGCTCTCTACCACCAAGAATGCTTTACCCCGCCACTCTCTACCACCGGGAAGCTTTACCCCGCCACTCTCTACCACCGGGAAGCTTTACCCCGCAGCTCTCCACCACCGGGAAGCTTTACACCGCCACTCTCTACCACCGGGAAGCTTTACCCCGCCACTCTCTACCACCGAGAATGCTTTACCCCGCCACTCTCTACCACCGGGAAGCTTTACCCCGCTGCTCTCTACCACTGACAATGCTTTACCCCGCCACTCTCTACCACCAGGAAGTTTTACCCCACCGCTCTCTACCACCGGGAAGCTTTACCCCGCCGCTCTCTACCACCGAGAATGCTTTACCCCGCCGCTCTCTACTACCGAGAATGCTTTACCCCGCCACTCTCTACCACCGGGAAGCTTTACCCCGCCGCTCTCTACCACCGAGAATGCTTTACCCCGCCGCTCTCTACTACCGAGAATGCTTTACCCCGCCACTCTCTACCACCGGGAAACTTTACCCCGCCACTCTCTACCACCGGGAAGCTTTACCCCGCCACTCTCCACCACCGGGAAGCTTTACCTCGCCGCTCTCCACCACCGGGAAGCTTTACCCCGCCGCTCTCCACCACCGAGAAGCTTTACCCCGCCACTCTCTACCACCGGGAAGCTTTACCCCGCCGCTCTCTACCACCGAGAATGCTTTACCCCGCCACTCTCTACCACCGAGAATGCTTTACCCCGCCACTCTCTACCACCGGGAAGCTTTACCCCGCCACTCTCTACCACCAAGAATGCTTTACCCCGCCACTCTCTACCACCGAGAATGCTTTACCCCGCCACTCTCCACCACCGGGAAGCTTTACCCCGCCACTCTCTACCACCGGGAAGCTTTACCCCGCCACTCTCTACCACCGGGAAGCTTTACCCCGCCGCTCTCTACCACCGGGAAGCTTTACCCCGCCACTCTCTATCACCGGGAAGCTTTACCCCGCCACTCTCTACCACCGGGAAGCTTTACCCCGCCACTCTCTACCACCGAGAATGCTTTACCCCGCCACTCTCTACCACCGAGAAGCTTTACCCCGCCACTCTCTACCACCGGGAAGCTTTACCCCGCCACTCTCTACCACCGGGAAGCTTTACCCCGCCACTCTCTACCACCGGGAAGCTTTACCCCGCCACTCTCTACCACCGAGAATGCTTTACCCCGCCACTCTCTACCACCGAGAAGCTTTAACCCGCCACTCTCTACCACCGGGAAGCTTTACCCCGCCACTCTCTACCACCAAGAATGCTTTACCCCGCCACTCTCTACCACCGGGAAGCTTTACCCCGCCACTCTCTACCACCGGGAAGCTTTACCCCGCCACTCTCTACCACCGAGAATGCTTTACCCCGCCACTCTCTACCACCGAGAAGCTTTACCCCGCCACTCTCTACCACCGGGAAGCTTTACCCCGCCACTCTCTACCACCGGGAAGCTTTACCCCGCCACTCTCTACCACCGAGAATGCTTTACCCCGCCACTCTCTACCACCGGGAAGCTTTACCCCGCCACTCTCTACCACCGGGAAGCTTTACCCCGCCACTCTCTACCACCGAGAATGCTTTACCCCGCCACTCTCTACCACCGGGAATGCTTTAACCCGCCACTCTCTACCACCGAGAATGCTTTACCCCGCCACTCTCTACCACCGAGAATGCTTTACCCCGCCACTCTCTACCACCGGGAAGCTTTACCCCGCCACTCTCTACCACCGGGAAGCTTTACCCCGCCACTCTCTACCACCGGGAAGCTTTACCCCGCCACTCTCTATCACCGGGAAGCTTTACCCCGCCACTCTCTACCACCGAGAATGCTTTACCCCGCCACTCTCTACCACCGGGAAGCTTTACCCCGCCGCTCTCTACCACCAAGAATGCTTTACCCCGCCACTCTCTACCACCGAGAATGCTTTACCCTGCCACTCTCTACCACCGGGAAGCTTTACCCCGCCGCTCTCTACCACCAAGAATGCTTTACCCCGCCACTCTCTACCACCGGGAAGCTTTACCCCGCCACTCTCTACCACCGGGAAGCTTTACCCCGCAGCTCTCCACCACCGGGAAGCTTTACACCGCCACTCTCTACCACCGGGAAGCTTTACCCCGCCACTCTCTACCACCGAGAATGCTTTACCCCGCCACTCTCTACCACCGGGAAGCTTTACCCCGCTGCTCTCTACCACCGACAATGCTTTACCCCGCCACTCTCTACCACCAGGAAGTTTTACCCCACCGCTCTCTACCACCGGGAAGCTTTACCCCGCCGCTCTCTACCACCGAGAATGCTTTACCCCGCCGCTCTCTACTACCGAGAATGCTTTACCCCGCCACTCTCTACCACCGGGAAGCTTTACCCCGCCGCTCTCTACCACCGAGAATGCTTTACCCCGCCGCTCTCTACTACCGAGAATGCTTTACCCCGCCACTCTCTACCACCGGGAAACTTTACCCCGCCACTCTCTACCACCGGGAAGCTTTACCCCGCCACTCTCCACCACCGGGAAGCTTTACCTCGCCGCTCTCCACCACCGGGAAGCTTTACCCCGCCGCTCTCCACCACCGAGAAGCTTTACCCCGCCACTCTCTACCACCGGGAAGCTTTACCCCGCCGCTCTCTACCACCGAGAATGCTTTACCCCGCCACTCTCTACCACCGAGAATGCTTTACCCCGCCACTCTCTACCACCGGGAAGCTTTACCCCGCCACTCTCTACCACCAAGAATGCTTTACCCCGCCACTCTCTAACACCGAGAATGCTTTACCCCGCCACTCTCCACCACCGGGAAGCTTTACCCCGCCACTCTCTACCACCGGGAAGCTTTACCCCGCCACTCTCTACCACCGGGAAGCTTTACCCCGCCGCTCTCTACCACCGGGAAGCTTTACCCCGCCACTCTCTATCACCGGGAAGCTTTACCCCGCCACTCTCTACCACCGAGAATGCTTTACCCCGCCACTCTCCACCACCGGGAAGCTTTACCCCGCCACTCTCTACCACCGAGAATGCTTTACCCCGCCACTCTCTACCACCGGGAAGCTTTACCCCGCCACTCTCTACCACCGGGAAGCTTTACCCCGCCACTCTCTACCACCGAGAATGCTTTACCCCGCCACTCTCTACCACCGGGAATGCTTTAACCCGCCACTCTCTACCACCGAGAATGCTTTACCCCGCCACTCTCTACCACCGAGAATGCTTTACCCCGCCACTCTCTACCACCGGGAAGCTTTACCCCGCCACTCTCTACCACCGGGAAGCTTTACCCCGCCACTCTCTACCACCGAGAATGCTTTACCCCGCCACTCTCCACCACCGGGAAGCTTTACCCCGCCACTATCTACCACCGAGAATGCTTTACCCCGCCACTCTCTACCACCGGGAAGCTTTACCCCGCCGCTCTCTACCACCAAGAATGCTTTACCCCGCCACTCTCTACCACCGAGAATGCTTTACCCTGCCACTCTCTACCACCGGGAAGCTTTACCCCGCCGCTCTCTACCACCAAGAATGCTTTACCCCGCCACTCTCTACCACCGGGAAGCTTTACCCCGCCACTCTCTACCACCGGGAAGCTTTACCCCGCAGCTCTCCACCACCGGGAAGCTTTACACCGCCACTCTCTACCACCGGGAAGCTTTACCCCGCCACTCTCTACCACCGAGAATGCTTTACCCCGCCACTCTCTACCACCGGGAAGCTTTACCCCGCTGCTCTCTACCACCGACAATGCTTTACCCCGCCACTCTCTACCACCAGGAAGTTTTACCCCACCGCTCTCTACCACCGGGAAGCTTTACCCCGCCGCTCTCTACCACCGAGAATGCTTTACCCCGCCGCTCTCTACTACCGAGAATGCTTTACCCCGCCACTCTCTACCACCGGGAAGCTTTACCCCGCCGCTCTCTACCACCGAGAATGCTTTACCCCGCCGCTCTCTACTACCGAGAATGCTTTACCCCGCCACTCTCTACCACCGGGAAACTTTACCCCGCCACTCTCTACCACCGGGAAGCTTTACCCCGCCACTCTCCACCACCGGGAAGCTTTACCTCGCCGCTCTCCACCACCGGGAAGCTTTACCCCGCCGCTCTCCACCACCGAGAAGCTTTACCCCGCCACTCTCTACCACCGGGAAGCTTTACCCCGCCGCTCTCTACCACCGAGAATGCTTTACCCCGCCACTCTCTACCACCGAGAATGCTTTACCCCGCCACTCTCTACCACCGGGAAGCTTTACCCCGCCACTCTCTACCACCAAGAATGCTTTACCCCGCCACTCTCTACCACCGAGAATGCTTTACCCCGCCACTCTCCACCACCGGGAAGCTTTACCCCGCCACTCTCTACCACCGGGAAGCTTTACCCCGCCACTCTCTACCACCGGGAAGCTTTACCCCGCCGCTCTCTACCACCGGGAAGCTTTACCCCGCCACTCTCTATCACCGGGAAGCTTTACCCCGCCACTCTCTACCACCGAGAATGCTTTACCCCGCCACTCTCCACCACCGGGAAGCTTTACCCCGCCACTCTCTACCACCGAGAATGCTTTACCCCGCCACTCTCTACCACCGGGAAGCTTTACCCCGCCACTCTCTACCACCGGGAAGCTTTACCCCGCCACTCTCTACCACCGAGAATGCTTTACCCCGCCACTCTCTACCACCGGGAATGCTTTAACCCGCCACTCTCTACCACCGAGAATGCTTTACCCCGCCACTCTCTACCACCGAGAATGCTTTACCCCGCCACTCTCTACCACCGGGAAGCTTTACCCCGCCACTCTCTACCACTGGGAAGCTTTACCCCGCCACTCTCTACCACCGAGAATGCTTTACCCCGCCACTCTCCACCACCGGGAAGCTTTACCCCGCCACTCTCTACCACCGAGAATGCTTTACCCCGCCACTCTCTACCACCGGGAAGCTTTACCCCGCCGCTCTCTACCACCAAGAATGCTTTACCCCGCCACTCTCTACCACCGAGAATGCTTTACCCTGCCACTCTCTACCACCGGGAAGCTTTACCCCGCCGCTCTCTACCACCAAGAATGCTTTACCCCGCCACTCTCTACCACCGGGAAGCTTTACCCCGCCACTCTCTACCACCGGGAAGCTTTACCCCGCAGCTCTCCACCACCGGGAAGCTTTACACCGCCACTCTCTACCACCGGGAAGCTTTACCCCGCCACTCTCTACCACCGAGAATGCTTTACCCCACCACTCTCTACCACCGGGAAGCTTTACCCCGCTGCTCTCTACCACCGACAATGCTTTACCCCGCCACTCTCTACCACCAGGAAGTTTTACCCCACCGCTCTCTACCACCGGGAAGCTTTACCCCGCCGCTCTCTACCACCGAGAATGCTTTACCCCGCCGCTCTCTACTACCGAGAATGCTTTACCCCGCCACTCTCTACCACCGGGAAGCTTTACCCCGCCGCTCTCTACCACCGAGAATGCTTTACCCCCGCCGCTCTCTACTACCGAGAATGCTTTACCCCGCCACTCTCTACCACCGGGAAACTTTACCCCGCCACTCTCTACCACCGGGAAGCTTTACCCCGCCACTCTCCACCACCGGGAAGCTTTACCTCGCCGCTCTCCACCACCGGGAAGCTTTACCCCGCCGCTCTCCACCACCGAGAAGCTTTACCCCGCCACTCTCTACCACCGGGAAGCTTTACCCCGCCGCTCTCTACCACCGAGAATGCTTTACCCCGCCACTCTCTACCACCGAGAATGCTTTACCCCGCCACTCTCTACCACCGGGAAGCTTTACCCCGCCACTCTCTACCACCAAGAATGCTTTACCCCGCCACTCTCTACCACCGAGAATGCTTTACCCCGCCACTCTCCACCACCGGGAAGCTTTACCCCGCCACTCTCTACCACCGGGAAGCTTTACCCCGCCACTCTCTACCACCGGGAAGCTTTACCCCGCCGCTCTCTACCACCGGGAAGCTTTACCCCGCCACTCTCTATCACCGGGAAGCTTTACCCCGCCACTCTCTACCACCGAGAATGCTTTACCCCGCCACTCTCCACCACCGGGAAGCTTTACCCCGCTGCTCTCTACCACCGACAATGCTTTACCCCGCCGGTCTCCACCACCGGGAAGCTTTACCCCGCCACTCTCCACCACCGGGAAGCTTTACCCCGCCACTCTCTACCACCGGGAAGCTTTACCCCGCCACTCTCTACCACCGAGAATGCTTTACCCCGCCACTCTCCACCACCGGGAAGCTTTACCTCGCCGCTCTCCACCACCAGGAAGCTTTACCTTGCCCCTCTCTACCACCGGGAAGCTTTACCCCGCCACTCTCTACCACCGGGAAGCTTTACCCCGCCACTCTCTACCACCGGGAAGCTTTACCCCGCCACTCTCTACCACCGGGAAGCTTTACCCTGCCGCTCTCCACCACCGGGAAGCTTTACCCCGCCACTCTCCACCACCGGGAAGCTTTACCCCGCCGCTCTCTAACACCGGGAAGCTTTACCCCGCCGCTCTCTACCACCGGGAAGCTTTACCCCGCCACTCTCCACCACCGGGAAGCTTTACCCCGCTGCTCTCTACCACCGACAATGCTTTACCCCGCCGGTCTCCACCACCGGGAAGCTTTACCCCGCCACTCTCCACCACCGGGAAGCTTTACCCCGCCCCTCTCTACCACCGGGAAGCTTTACCCCGCCACTCTCTACCACCGAGAATGCTTTACCCCGCCACTCTCCACCACCGGGAAGCTTTACCCCGCCACTCTCTACCACCGGGAAGCTTTACCCCGCCACTCTCTACCACCGGGAAGCTTTACCCCGCCACTCTCTACCACCGAGAATGCTTTACCCCGCCACTCTCTACCACCGGGAAGCTTTACCCCGCCACTCTCTACCACCGAGAATGCTTTACCCCGCCACTCTCTACCACCGGGAAGCTTTACCCCGCCACTCTCCACCACCGGGAAGCTTTACCCCGCCACTCTCCACCACCGGGAAGCTTTACCTCGCCGCTCTCCAGGATATTATGTGGTAAAATGAACAGTGTTAATCATAAAAACATAAAAAACAGCCCTCAGCAGCTGTGTGGACGGAAAAATACATAATAAGAAGAAAACAAACTAGAGACAAGTGCTGGCGGCCTCTGGCACAAAGTCCGGAGATACCGCTCGTGTTTGGCATTTTCCGCTGCGGATTTCCCGTTTTCCGCACTGACTGTCGCTACCACCAAACTTCACATTCCAGTCACAATCAACCCTGATAGTCTCATAAGCCCCTCCCTTCACCTCTCCAGCCCAATCACGTAACGGCAGCCAGACACGTGACTGACGTCATCAGTCCTGCTCCATTGTGGCCCGGACTGTTCTCATCGCAGTGCAGTCGGAGGACGCCGCTGTCCGGTAAGTGGCCGCTCGGTGCGCACCAATCCGTTGTCGTCCAGCGTTTGGCTCCGTAGTGCTGAGGGCCCAGACGGGTGAGGTGCGGGAGGAGGTGGTGCGGAGCCTGCGGGAGGTGGGATCCGCGCCCTCACACCCCGCCCGGGGAGGGGGCAGGTTTACTACTGATGCCCCACAATATGTCACCCTGGAGGCTTCCGGGAAAATATCTACCCCCAATAATAGTGGTGCTGATGCACTCCCTGGTGACGTCACACATCTGCGCCCCCTCCTGGTGATGCGGGAAACTGCACAGCAGAGTTATCCGCCCCCGGTACACCGAGCCGACAACCGGCCCGAATAGGCAGCAGCGGGGCCTCGGGTCACGTGTGTGTGTGTGTGTATGTGTGTATGTGTATATATATATATATATACACACACACACACACACACACACACACACACTACGCAGATTACTGGCAACCAGGTCTGAGGGGCCCATGTGCAAGACGTGGACTTTAAACCCCCCAATCTTCTTATAGCCTCGGCCATCTTTATGCCTCTTTCACTCGTCCGTGAAAATCATGCACGTTTTTCACGGACGTGTCAAAGGTGCGTATTGTCCTCCGTGTGCTGTGTTTATGGCACACGTGTGTTCCGTGTGTTATCCGTGATAACACATGGAGAACGGGAACTTTCTGCTCACCTGTCCCTGGTGTTGCTGTCCATTGTGCTGATCTCTGGTCCTGCTGATGCCCCGCTGCTGCTGCTGCTTCCGGCCGGAGTGGAGTGAATATGCAATGAGCATAATGAGTGGGGGTCGGAAGCAAGTGACAGCAGCGGCAGAGGCAGCAGGGCTGGAGAAGGTGAGTATACAAATTCTTTTTATTTCACAGATACGTGTGTTTTCTCCGGTGCGTGTCACACGGATGTGATCAGTGTGTGGTCTGTGTGATGCTGGAGAAAAACAGACATGTCTACGTGTGGAGCTCATGGGCACACGTATGCTCTACATGGACACACGGTCCATGGCAAAAACACGCACATGAGTGCAGACCCATTGATTTTAATGGGTCTACGTGTGCCTGTGTCTCCAGCACTTGAGGAAACGGACCAGACACGTACCGGAGACACGGACGTCACGTGTGAAGGAGGCCTTATGTAGAGTAACAATTGTTATTTTCAGCTCCTCGGGCTCCTAATTGCCATGCTGAACTTCCAGTGACCAGTATGAGGGAGCGTGTGAGCGATAACACCAAATGTAACACACATGCCCCCCATTCACACTGGAGACCTTGTAACACTAATGAGGGGTGTGCTCACTTTTGTGATATATTGTGTGTCCCCCTTCTTGCATAACAGCTATGTGTTACAGCAGGTCGACGTCAGTGGCCGGCAGCATGTATTGCAGTGTAGGGACCCAACGGGTCTTTGCTCTGTAAAGAAAATTTGAAATAGGCAATTATTATGCCCGTGTGTGTGTGTCTGTGTGTGTCTGTGTGTGTCTGTGTGTGTCTGTGTGTGTCTGTGTGTGTCTGTGTGTGTCTGTGTGTGTCTGTGTGTGTCTGTGTGTGTCTGTGTGTGTCTGTGTGTGTCTGTGTGTGTCTGTGTGTGTCTGTGTGTGTCTGTGTGTGTCTGTGTGTGTCTGTGTGTGTCTGTGTGTGTCTGTGTGTGTCTGTGTGTGTCTGTCTGTGTCTCTGTCTGTGTGTGTCTGTGTGTGTTTTTTTTTGCCCCTTCCCGACTTCTTATTATTTTGCATGTTTGTCTCACTTAATTGTTTTAGCTCATCAAACATATTTAAATATTAAAGTAAAACTAAGAGACAGAGAGCGCAAAATAGTGTCTTACCAGATATTAAAATAAAAGTATGTTACTGTACACTCACCTAGTGTGGCTGTGAAAGTCACAACCAACACAAAAAGCACACAGATAATAGGCGGCTGCCGCAGCCCCACGTGTCGATATCTTCAATGCTGGGGAGTAGAAAGGGTTAACGCCGCTCTGTCGCCAAAGGATGATAAAATAATCTTTCATTAAATCAATTTTTTTTTTATTCCACAGGTTTTCGTGTTTCGAGGGGAGGACCTCTTCTTCAGGACCACAAAAATCAACAATACTTTGATTTCTGAAGAAGAGGTCCTCACCTCGAAACGTGTAGACCTGTGGAATAAAATAATCTTTCATTAAGTCAACAATTTTTTTATTTTTTTTTTATCATCCTTTGGCGACAGCGCAGCATTAACCCCTTCTACTCTCCAGCATTGCAGATATATTTAAATATTCGACAAAGATAGCACAAGTAATCCCAGAATGCAGAGTATAAATGACGGCTTTTATTACGGCAAAAAGAAATAACAAAAAAACCCCATCTTTCTGTGGTTTTTAGAATCCCAAAGTTCAGACTTTGCTTCCTTTTTTCAGGCATAACTAGTGCAAGGAGTTCGTCCTCTAATGCAGGAAGCATGTGCATTGTGCAGCCAGAAAATATTTTTTAAAAAAAGTGGCAATTTTATCAAATTATTCAGGGGGCAAAGTGTTTTCTTGTGTCTTCGGTCGGGCATTGTTTACTCTTAAAACATAGGACTAATTTAATTAAACTTTGCTTGGAGTGGGGAGAAAAAATAATTGAATAAAATTGTGCAAAGAACATTACAGTAAAATAAATACACGTGAAACATTGACGCTTATGAGATTATATGAGGACATTGTGGTTTATACTGGGGAAAATTGCAACAAAAATTGACAACTAAGGCTACTTTCACACTTGCGTTCAGCGCAGTCCGTCACTATGGAGAATAGCGCAGTCCGTCACTATGGAGAATAGCGCAGTCCGTTAATGCACTGCGCTATTCTCCATAGACTTGTATGGACGACGCATTGTAACGCAAGTGTCAGCGTTGCATCCGCTGGATGACGCAGCGTCGTTATTTTGACGCCGCGTCGGGCTGAAGGAACCCAGCATGTAACTTTTTTTTGAGCGGCGGAAACCTTTTATTTTTCACTGTGCATGCTCATTATTTTTTTTTTTATAAAAAAACCCTTTATTTTGTTTCTCGGTGGTCGAACGTTCAGCTGAGCCGCCGGCATGTGAGAGCTCTCAGCTGAGCGCCCGGCCGCCGGCATGTGAGAGCTCTCAGCTGAGCGCCCGGCCGCCGGCATGTGAGAGCTCTCAGCTGAGCGCCCGGCCGCCGGCATGTGAGAGCGCTCAGCTGAGCGCCCGACCCGCCGGCATGTGAGAGCGCTCAGCTGAGCGCCCGGCCGCCGGCATGTGAGAGCGCTCAGCTGAGCGCCCGGCCGCCGGCATGTGAGAGCGCTCAGCTGAGCGCCCGGCCGCCGGCATGTGAGAGCGCTCAGCTGAGCGCCCGGCCGCCGGCATGTGAGAGCGCTCAGCTGAGCGCCCGGCCGCCGGCATGTGAGAGCGCTCAGCTGAGCTCCCGGCCGCCGGCATGTGAGAGCGCTCAGCTGAGCTCCCGGCCGCCAGCATGTGAGAGCGCTCAGCTGAGCTCCCGGCCGCCAGCATGTGAGAGCGCTCAGCTGAGCGCCTGGCCGCCAGCATGTGAGAGCGCTCAGCTGAGCGCCCGGTCGCCGGCATGTGAGACCGCTCAGCTGAGCGCCTGGCCGCCAGCATGTGAGAGCGCTCAGCTGAGCGTCCGGCCGCCAACTATTGAGAGCGCTCAGCTGAGCGCCCGGCCGCCGGCATGTGAGAGCGCTCAGCTGAGCGCCTGGCCGCCAGCATGTGAGAGCGCTCAGCTGAGCTCCCGGCCGCCAGCATGTGAGAGCGCTCAGCTGAGCTCCCGGCCGCCAGCATGTGAGAGCGCTCAGCTGAGCGCCTGGCCGCCAGCATGTGAGAGCGCTCAGCTGAGCGCCCGGCCGCCGGCATGTGAGACCGCTCAGCTGAGCGCCTGGCCGCCAGCATGTGAGAGCGCTCAGCTGAGGTCCGGCCGCCAACTATTGAGAGCGCTCAGCTGAGCGCCCGGCCGCCGGCATGTGAGAGCGCTCAGCTGAGCGCCTGGCCGCCAGCATGTGAGAGCGCTCAGCTGAGCTTCCGGCCGCCAACTATTGAGAGCGATCAGCTGAGCGCCCGGCCGCCGGCATGTGAGAGCGCTCAGCTGAGCGCCCGGCCGCCAGCATGTGAGAGCGCTCAGCTGAGCTTCCGGCCGCCAACTATTGAGAGCGATCAGCTGAGCGCCCGGCCGCCGGCATGTGAGAGCGCTCAGCTGATCGTTCACAATAGTCTGCTGCTGGTAAAACTGTAAAGAAGAAAAAAAAGCTTTCCGTTGTTTTGTACGATCCGTTACATACATTGTGCCATTATATGCAACGCATCCGTTGCATCCGTCACACAACGCAATGGATGCCGATCAACGCAAGTGTGAAACTAGCCTGACCTTGGCACAGCCCCAAAATCCGCTCCGCCTGGGATTCACATCCTGCCACTCACCAAAAATACTGCAAAATCTGATCAGAACTATTCGTCTTTTGTTTTTTTTTAACCTTCTCATTATCTGAGGATGAAGAAAAACGGTGAAAGTATAGTCTGCTGTAGACTTATTTATTTATTTTTTTTTTAAAAATGCAGCAAATTTCCAATTGTCAGGGGAAAGTGTTCAAGAAAATTCTGAAATCTCAGCTTTGCAGTTACTGTAAAAAGCAGCTTTTAATTTTGCAAAAAAAGCAGCAAAAACTGTGAAAAAAGTGTGAACAAAGCCTAAGGCTATGTGTCCACGATAGAATGTACCTGCGGATTTTTCTGCTTCAAAATCCGCAGCTTTCCCCCGGAATCCGCACCTTAGCATAGGTGTGGATTTTGTTGCGGATTTTGTTCATTGTACTCTATTGTGTTTCTGAATAAAGCTTAGTCTGTTTTGAAGTAAAAAAAAAGGCTCTTTATGTCATTTCCTGTCCCAACCCTCCTTTCTTCTCCATTAGCACATTTCTTTAGATGGAAAGTGATTTCCCCACACAGATTAATATTTATTTAGTATTATCGATTTTTTTTTTTTTTGTTTTTTCAAATGTTTTAAACAAGGGTGGCACGTTATGTGGCCTATGATACTGGGCTAATAAAAGGGCAGAAATGTTTAAAGGGAACCTGTCGCCACTTTTTTTGTAAAAAGCTGCGGCCAACACCACTGTGCTCTTATATACAGCATTTTAACAGGCTGTATATAATAACCCAGTGGTGGTGGCCGCAGCTTACAGCCAAAAAATGTGGTGCCATGTTCCCTTTCACTGGTATTTTTAAAAAAAAAAAAAAAAAAATGTGCTCCGCTGTATTTTCACTGTCCAGCCCGATGCAAGCAAGCAACTGAGGGCTGTGCTTCTCAGCGGGATAAGGCTGAAGCATTCTCTGCCCCTCCCGCTGAGAAACACAGTCCTCAGCTGCCCCTGAAAATGGCAGCTCCGTTGTGAAGCGCCATTCGCAGGTGCTGTACCGAGGCTCATCCAGCTGCCCTGATGCATTGGCTGGCTGGGTAATATAACGGGGTTAATGCCAGTTTTCTGCAAACTGGCACTAAGCCCGAGGTTCATAATGTCATGCCTGTGTAGACACGGCCATTATGAACCTCCGTTTGGTACTAAAGAAAAGAAAACACTTTTTTTAAAAAATTTTATTTGAAAGAAAAACACACACACATCCCTGATTGCCATCTTTATTACTCCCTGAATCCCCCGACGATAATCCATGACAACTCCGAGCCGGGCTCCGATGTGCACCCGGCTGACCCGGGCACTGACGTCAGCCAGTGACAGCAGCCGTCAGTGTATTAAATGCTGCACAGCTCTCTTCCGGCAGCTGGGAACGTCTGACGTCAGAGCCCTGGTCAGCTGACTTAATTTGCGCGGGCGGGTCAGCTGACTGCACACTGACCAGCTGACGTGCCGGGCTCCGATGTGCACTCATGTGACCCGGGCATGGACGTCAGCCAGTACCAGCAGCCGGAAGAGAGCTTTGCAGCATCTCGAACACTGACGGCTGCTGGGACCGGCTGACGCCCGGGTCACATGAGTGCACATCGTCAGCTGTCGGTGTGCAGTCAACTGACCCGCCTGCGCTCGCGAATTAAGTCAGCTGACCAGGGCTCTGATATCAGACGGTCCCAGCTGCCGGAAAAGAGCTGTGCAGCATTTAATAATACACTGACGGCTGCTGTCACTGGCTGACATCAGTGCCCGGGTCAGCCGGGTGCACATCGGAGCCCGGCTCGGAGTTGTCATGGATTATCGTCGGGGATTCAGGGAGTAATAAAGATGGCAATCAGGGATGTTTGTGTGTTTTTCTTTCAAATAAAAGTTTTAAAAAAAGTGTTTTCTTTTCTTTAGTACCAAACGGAGGTTCATAATGGCCGTGTCTACACAGGCATGACATTATGAACCTCGGGCTTAGTTCCAGTTTGCAGAAAACTGGCATTAACTCCGTTATATTACCCAGCCAGCCAATGCATCAGGGCAGCTGGATGAGCCTCGGTACAGCACCTGTGAATGGCGCTTCACAACGGAGCCGCCATTTTCAGGGACAGCTGAGGACTGTGTTTCTCAGCGGGAGGGGCAGAGAATGCTTCAGCCTTATCCCGCTGAGAAGCACAGCCCTCAGTTGCTTGCTTGCATCGGGTTGGACAGTGAAAATACAGCGGAGCACATTTTTTTTTTTTTTTTTTTTTAAAAAAAAAGAATTGTGAAAAAAGACCTGGGATCCTGTTTTGCCAGCTAAAAGCAAGCAGCCTGTAACTAGCTGCTTTTAGCTGGCAATCCAGAGTCTGGACACCACATGAAATAAAACACACAAACACACTAGTATGGAAATAAAAACAAGTTTTATTTAACCCTATACAGACATACTTACCAACTGGATGAGCTTCCCAACATCTAGCCGCATACGCTCGTACCAAGTCATTATAAGCACAGCCACGACTACACTGCCACTACTCTACACTACAAAATGTGAAACTTCCTCTTTCTGAACTATCCTACATCACTTCCTGCGGATTTGTTTGCGAAATCCGCACCAAATCCGCAGGAAAAAGAGCCTGTAGGAACAGACCTGCGGATTTCTTGCGGATTTTACACCTTGCATTGACTTGCATGGGAAAAATCCGCAACAAAATCCGCAACAATAATTGAAATGCTGCAGATTTTTCCGGATCAAAATCCGCGGCAAATCCGCCGCGGAAAAATCCGCAGCATGGGCACAGCATTTCCAAAATGCCATAGAAATGGCTTGGAAGTGCCGCTGCTGCAGATTTTCGGAAAATCCGCGGCTTTTCCGCGAGAAATCCGCGGCAAAATCCGCAGCGTGAGCACATAGCCTAAGGCTATGTGTCCACGGTAGAATGTACCTGCGGATTTTTTCTGCCTGAAAATCCGCGACTTTCGCGGCAAATCCGCACCCGCGGATTTTGATGCGGATTTTTTTTTTTTTTTTTTTCCCCCATTCAAAACCAAAAATCCGCACCAAATCTGCACCAAACAATTGACATGCTGCAGATTTTTCCGGATCAAAATCCCGCGGCAAATCCGCAGCGGATAAATCCGCAGCATGGACACAGCATTTCCAAAATGCCATTGAAATGGCTTGGAAGTGCCGCTGCTGCAGATTTTCGGCAAATCCGCGGCAAAATCCGCAGCGTGGGCACATAGCCTAAGGGTATATGCGAACGCTGTGTTTTTCCCGCGGTTGTTTTTTTTGTGGCACTTTTTTTTTGTTTGTCAGCAAGTTCTCATTTTTGACTTTCCAGCAAAGTCGACGAGAATTGAGATTTGCTGGGCGCATGTTGCAGTTTATTTGTCAAAACCGATTGACAAAAAAAGAAGCAGCATGTTCATTCTTTTCGCGTTTTTGTCGCCCTTTTGTTACCCATTGAAATCAATGAGGGGATGAAAAACGCAAGGAAAAATGCAGGCATCAAATTTCGCCCTCTCCACCCCTCCCCCCCCCCCTCCCCCTCTCTCCCCCCCCCGCCCCCTCTCTCCCCCCCCCTCTCCCTCTCTCCCCCCCCCTCGCCTCTCTCCCCCCCTCTCCCTCTCTCCCCCCCCTCTCCCTCTCTCCCCCCCCCTCTCCCTCTCTCCCCCCCCTCTCCCTCTCTCCCCCCCCCTCTCCCTCGCTCCCCCCCCTCTCCCTCTCTCCCCCCCTCTCCCTCTCTCCCCCCCCTCTCCCTCTCGCCCCCCCACTCTCCCTCTCCCCCCCCCTCCCTCTCCCCCCCCTCTGCCCTCTCTCCCCCCCTCTCCCTCTCCCCCCCCCCCTCCCCTCTCCCTCTCCCCCTCTCCTCTCCCCTCTCCCCCCCTCTCCCTCTCCCCCCCTCTCCCTCTCCCCCCCTCTCCCTCTCCCCCCCTCTCCCTCTCCCCCCCTCTCCCTCTCCCCCCCTCTCCCTCTCCCCCCCTCTCCTCCCTCTCCCCCCCCCCTCTCCCTCCCTCTCCCCCCCCCCTCTCCCTCCCTCTCCCCCCCCCCTCTCCCTCCCTCTCCCCCCCCCTCTCCCTCCCTCTCCCCCCCCCCCCCCCTCTCCCTCCCGCTCCCCCCCCTCCCCCCCACCCCCCCCTCTCCCTCCCTCTCCCCCTCCCTCTCCCCCCCCCCTCTCCCTCCCTCTCTCTCCCTCTCCCCCCCTCTCTCTCCCTCTCTCCCTCTCCCCCCCCTCTCGCTCGCCTCTCCCCCCCTCTCTCCCTCTCCCCCCCCTCTCCCTCCCTCTCCCCCTCCCTCCCTCTCCCCCCCTCTCCCCTCTCCCCTCTCTCTCCCTCTCTCTCCCTCTCCCCCCCTCTCTCCTCTCCCCCCCCTCTCTCTCTCCCTCTCCCCCCCTCTCTCTCCCTCTCCCCCCCCTCTCTCTCCCTCTCCCCCCCCTCTCTCTCGCCCTCTCCCCCCTCTCTCTCGCCCTCTCCCCCCCTCTCTCGCTCCCTCTCCCCCCCGCTCTCTCTCTCCCTCTCCCCCCTCTCTCTCTCCCTCTCCCCCCCTCTCTCTCTCCCTCTCCCCCCCTCTCTCGCTCCCTCTCCCCCCCTCTCTCTCCCTCTCCCCCCTCTCTCTCTCCCTCTCCCCCCCTCTCTCTCCCTCTCCCCCCCTCTCTCTCCCTCTCCCCCCCTCTCTCCCTCTCTTCTCCCTCTCTCTCCCTCTCTCTCCCTCTCCCCCCTCTCTCTCCCTCTCCCCCCCTCGCTCTCCCTCTCCCCCCCGCTCTCTCCCTCGCCCTCCCCCCCGCTCGCGCTCCTCTCCCCCCCTCGCTCGCCCGCTCCCCCCCTCGCGCTCCCTCTCCCCCCCTCGCTCGCCTCGCCCCCCCGCGCGCTCCCGCGCCCCCCCGCGCTCTCCCGCGCCCCCCTCTCTCGCCCGCTCCCCCCCGCGCGCGCCCTCGCCCCCCGCTCGCTCCCGCGCCCCCCCTCTCGCTCCCTCTCCCCCCCCCTCTCTCCCTCTCCCCCCCCTCTCTCTCCCTCTCCCCCCCTCTCTCTCCCTCTCCCCCCCTCTCTCTCCCTCTCCCCCCTCTCTCTCCCTCTCCCCCCCTCTCTCTCCCTCTCTCTCTCCCTCTCTCTCCCTCTCTCTCTCCCTCTCTCTCCCTCTCTCTCTCCCTCTCCCCCCCTCTCTCTCCCTCTCCCCCCTCTCTCTCCCTCTCCCCCCCTCTCTCTCCCTCTCCCCCCCTCTCTCTCCCTCTCCCCCCCTCTCTCTCCCTCTCCCCCCCTCTCTCCTCTCCCCCCCTCTCTCTCCCTCTCCCCCCCTCTCTCTCCCTCTCCCCCCCTCTCTCTCCCTCTCCCCCCCTCTCTCTCCCTCTCCCCCCCTCTCTCTCCCTCTCCCCCCCTCTCTCTCCCTCTCCCCCCCTCTCTCTCCTCTCCCCCCCTCTCTCTCCCTCTCCCCCCCTCTCTCTCCCTCTCCCCCCCTCTCTCTCCCTCTCCCCCCCTCTCTCTCCCTCTCCCCCCCTCTCTCTCCCTCTCCCCCCCTCTCTCTCCCTCTCCCCCCCTCTCTCTCCCTCTCCCCCCCCTCTCTCTCCCTCTCCCCCCCTCTCTCTCCCTCTCCCCCCCTCTCTCTCCCTCTCCCCCCCTCTCTCTCCCTCTCCCCCCCTCTCTCTCCCTCTCCCCCCCTCTCTCTCCCTCTCCCCCCCTCTCTCTCCCTCTCCCCCCCTCTCTCTCCCTCTCCCCCCCTCTCTCTCCCTCTCCCCCCCTCTCTCTCCCTCTCCCCCCCTCTCTCTCCCTCTCCCCCCCTCTCTCTCCCTCTCCCCCCCTCTCTCTCCCTCTCCCCCCCTCTCTCTCCCTCTCCCCCCCTCTCTCTCCCTCTCCCCCCCTCTCTCTCCCTCTCCCCCCCTCTCTCTCCCTCTCCCCCCCTCTCTCTCCCTCTCCCCCCCTCTCTCTCCCTCTCCCCCCCTCTCTCTCCCTCTCCCCCCCCTCTCTCTCCCTCTCCCCCCCTCTCTCTCCCTCTCCCCCCCTCTCTCTCCCTCTCCCCCCCTCTCTCTCCCTCTCCCCCCCTCTCTCTCCCTCTCCCCCCCTCTCTCTCCCTCTCCCCCCCTCTCTCTCCCTCTCCCCCCCTCTCTCTCCCTCTCCCCCCCTCTCTCTCCCTCTCCCCCCCTCTCTCTCCCTCTCCCCCCCTCTCTCTCCCTCTCCCCCCCTCTCTCTCCCTCTCCCCCCCTCTCTCTCCCTCTCCCCCCCTCTCTCTCCCTCTCCCCCCCTCTCTCT
>NC_134358.1:566537388-566547388 GCF_048569485.1 Anomaloglossus baeobatrachus | reverse complement strand
CCCCCCCCCTCTCCCTCTCCCCCCCTCTCCCTCTCCCCCCCCCTCTCCCTCTCCCCCCCCCTCTCCCTCTCCCCCCCCTCTCCCTCTCCCCCCCCCTCTCTCCCTCTCCCCCCTCTCTCCCTCTCCCCCCCCCTCTCCCTCTCCCCCCCCTCTCCCTCTCCCCCCCCTCTCTCCCTCTCCCCCCCTCTCCCTCTCCCCCCCCTCTCCTCTCCCCCCCCTCCTCCTCTCCCCCCCCCTCTCCCTCTCCCCCCTCTCCCTCTCCCTCTCCCCCCCCCTCTCCCCCCCCCTCTCCCCCCCTCTCCTCTCCCCCCCCCTCTCCCCCCCCTCTCCCTCTCCCCCCCCCCTCTCCCTCTCCCCCCCCTCTCCCCTCTCCCTCTCCCCCCCTCTCCCTCTCCCTCTCCCCCCCTCTCCCTCTCCCTCTCCCCCCCTCTCCCTCTCCCTCTCCCCCCTCTCCCTCTCCCTCTCCCCCCCTCTCCCTCTCCCTCTCCCCTCTCCCCCCCTCTCCCCCCCCCTCTCCCCCCCCCTCTCCCCCCCCTCTCCCCCCCCCCTCTCCCCCCCCCCTCTCCCCCCCCCTCTCCCCCCCCTCTCCTCCCCCCTCTCCTCCCCCCTCTCCCCACTCTCCCTCTCCCCCCCTCTCCCTCTCCCCACTCTCCCTCTCCCCCCCTCTCCCTCTCCCCCCCCTCTCCTCCCCCCCTCCCCTCTCCTCTCACCCCCCCCCTCTCCCTCTCCCCCCCCTCTCCCTCTCCCCCCCCTCTCCCTCTCCCCCCCCCTCTCCCTCTCCCCCCCCCTCTCCCTCTCCCCCCCCCTCTCCCTCTCCCCCCCCCCCCCCTCCCCTCTCCCTCCCCCCCCCCTCCCTCTCCCCCCCCCTCTCCCTCCCCCCTCCCCCCCCCCCTCTCCCTCTCCCCCCCCTCTCCCTCTCCCCCCCTCTCCCTCTCCCCCCCTCTCCCTCTCCCCCCTCTCCCTCTCCCCCCTCTCCCTCTCCCTCTCCCCCCCCTCTCCCTCCCCCCCCCTCTCCCTCTCCCCCCCCCTCTCCCTCTCCCCCCCCCTCTCCCTCCCCCCCCCTCTCCCTCTCCCCCCCCCTCTCCCCCCTCTCCCCTCCCCCCTCTCCCCTCTCCCTCTCCCCCCCCTCTCCCTCTCCCCCCCCTCTCCCTCTCCCCCCCCCCCCTCTCCCTCTCCCCCCCCCCTCTCCCTCTCCCTCCCCCCCTCTCCCCCCCCCTCTCCCCTCTCCCCCCCCCTCTCCCCCTCTCCCTCCCCCCTCTCCCCTCTCCCTCTCCCCCCCCTCTCTCCTCCCCCCTCCCCCCTCTCCCCTCCCTCCCCCCCCCTCTCCCTCTCCCCCCCCTCTCCCCTCCCCCCCCCCCTCTCCCCCCCCCCCTCTCTCCCTCTCCTCCCCCCCCCTCTCCCTCTCCCCCCCCCTCTCCCTCTCCCCCCCCCTCTCCCTCTCCCCCCCCCCTCTCCCTCTCCCCCCCCTCTCCTCTCCCCCCCCCTCTCCCTCTCCCCCCCCCCTCTCCCTCTCCCCCCCCTCTCCCTCTCCCCCCCCTCTCCCTCTCCCCCCCCCCTCTCCCCTCTCCCCCCCCTCTCTCCCTCTCCCCCCCTCTCTCCCTCTCCCCCCCTCTCCCTCTCCCCCCCCTCTCCCTCTCCCCCCCCCCTCTCCCTCTCCCCCCCCCCTCTCCCTCTCCCTCCCCCCTCTCCCCCCCCCTCTCCCCTCTCTCCCCCCCCTCTCCCCCTCTCCCCCCCCTCTCCCTCTCCCCCCCCTCTCCTCTCCCCCCCCCCTCTCCCTCCCCCCTCTCTCCCTCTCCCCCCCCCCTCTCTCCCTCTCCCCCCCTCTCTCTCTCCCTCTCCCCCCCCTCTCTCTCTCCCTCTCCCCCCTCCCTCTCTCCCTCTCCCCCCCCTCCCTCTCTCCCTCTCCCCCCTCTCTCTCTCCTCTCCCCCCCTCTCTCTCTCCCTCTCCCCCCTCTCTCTCTCCCTCTCCCCCCCTCTCTCTCTCCCTCTCCCCCCCTCTCTCTCCCCTCCCCCCTCTCTCTCCCCTCTCCCCCCCTCTCTCTCTCCCTCTCCCCCCCTCTCTCTCTCCCTCTCCCCCCCCTCTCTCTCTCCCCTCTCCCCCCCTCTCTCTCTCCCTCTCCCCCCCCCTCTCCCTCTCCCCCCCCTCTCTCCCTCTCCCCCCCTCTCCCTCTCCCCCCCCCCTCTCCCCCCCCCTCTCCCTCTCCCCCCCCCTCTCCCTCTCCCCCCCCCTCTCCCCCCCCCTCTCCCTCTCCCCCCCCCCTCTCTCCCCCCCCTCTCCCTCTCCCCCCCCCTCTCCCCCCCCCTCTCCCTCTCCCCCCCCTCTCCCTCTCCCCCCCCCTCTCCCCCCCCCCTCTCCCTCTCCCCCCCCCTCTCCCCCCCCTCTCCCCTCTCCCCCCCCCTCTCCCTCTCCCCCCCCCCCCCCCCCCCCTCTCCCTCTCCCCCCCCTCTCCCTCTCCCCCCCTCTCCCTCTCCCCCCCTCTCCCTCTCCCTCTCCCCCCCCTCTCCCTCCCTCTCCCCCCCTCTCCCTCTCCCTCTCCCCCCCTCTCCCTCTCCCTCTCCCCCCTCCCCTCTCCCTCTCCCCCCCCCCCTCCCCCCCTCTCCCCCCCTCTCCCCCCCCCTCTCCCCCCCCCCCTCTCCCCCCCCCCCCTCTCCCCCCCCCCCCTCTCCCCCCCCCCCTCTCCCCCCCCCCTCTCCCCCCCCCTCTCCTCCCCCTCTCCCCACTCTCCCTCTCCCCCCCCTCTCCCTCTCCCCCCCCTCCCTCTCCTCTCCCCCCCTCTCCCTCTCCCCCCCTCTCCCTCTCCCCCCCCTCTCCCCCCCCTCTCCCTCTCTCTCCCCCCCCCCCTCTCCTCTCTCTCCCCCCCCCTCTCCCTCTCCCCCCCTCTCCCTCTCCCCCCCCCTCTCCCTCTCCCCCCCCCCTCTCCCTCTCCCCCCCCTCTCCCTCTCCCCCCCTCTCCCTCTCCCCCCCCTCTCTCCCTCTCCCCCCTCTCTCCCTCTCCCCCCCCCTCTCCCTCTCCCCCCCCCTCTCCCTCTCCCCCCCCCCTCTCCCTCTCCCCCCCCCCCTCTCCCTCTCCCTCCCCCTCTCCCCCCCCCTCTCCCCCTCTCCCCCCCCCTCTCCCTCTCTCCCCCCCCCTCTCCCTCTCTCCCCCCCCCTCTCCCTCTCCCCCCCCCTCTCCCTCTCCCCCCCCCTCTCCTCCCCCCCTCTCTCCCTCTCCCCCCCCCTCCTCTCCCTCTCCCCCCCCCTCTCTCCCTCTCCCCCCCCTCTCCCTCTCCCCCCCCTCTCCCTCTCCCCCCCCCCCCCCCTCTCCCTCTCCCCCCCCCCCCTCTCCCTCTCCCCCCCCCCCCCCTCTCCCTCTCCCCCCCCCCCTCTCCCTCTCCCCCCCCTCTCCCTCTCCCCCCCCCTCTCCCTCTCCCCCCTCTCCCTCCCCCCCCCTCTCCCTCTCCTCCCCCCCTCTCTCCCTCTCCCCCCCTCTCTCCCTCTCCCCCCCCTCTCTCCCTCTCCCCCCCCTCTCCCTCTCCCCCCCCTCTCCCTCTCCCCCCCCCCTCTCCCTCTCCCCCCCCTCTCCCTCTCCCCCCCCCTCTCCCTCTCCCCCCCCCTCTCCCTCTCCCCCCCCCCTCTCCCTCTCCCCCCCCCCCCCCTCTCCCTCTCCCCCCCCCTCTCCCTCTCCCCCCCCCCTCTCCCTCTCCCCCCCCCCTCTCCCTCTCCCCCCCCCTCTCCCTCTCCCCCCCCCTCTCCCTCTCCCTCTCCCCCCCCTCTCCCTCTCCCCCCCCTCTCCCTCTCCCTCTCCCCCCCCTCTCCCTCTCCCCCCCCTCTCCCTCTCCCCCCCCTCTCCCTCTCCCTCTCCCCCCCCTCTCCCTCTCCCCCCCCTCTCCCTCTCCCCCCCCTCTCCTCTCCCCCCCCTCTCCCCCCCCTCTCCCCCCTCTCCCTCTCCCCCCCCTCTC
The DNA here is from genome assembly GCF_048569485.1 of Anomaloglossus baeobatrachus. Lineage (NCBI taxonomy): Eukaryota > Metazoa > Chordata > Amphibia > Anura > Aromobatidae > Anomaloglossus > Anomaloglossus baeobatrachus. Next base: position 566,543,449 of record NC_134358.1, on the reverse strand, counting down.
CCCACTCTCCCTCTCCCCCCCTCTCCCTCTCCCCCCCCTCTCCCTCTCCCCCCCTCTCCCTCTCCCCCCCCTCTCCCTCTCCCCTCTCCCTCTCCCCTCTCCCTCTCCCCTCTCCCTCTCCCCCTCTCCCTCTCCCCTCTCCCTCTCCCCTCTCCCTCTCCCTCTCCCTCCCTCTCTCCCCCCCTCTCCCCCCCTCTCCCCCCCCTCTCCCCCCTCTCCCTCTCCCCCCCCTCTCCCCACTCTCCCTCTCCCCCCCTCTCCCTCTCCCCCCCCTCTCCCCCCTCTCCCCCCCCTCTCTCCCTCCCCCCCCTCTCTCCCTCCCCCCCCCTCTCCCTCTCCCCCCCCTCTCCCTCTCCCCCCCCCTCTCCCTCTCCCCCCCCCCCCTCTCCCTCTCCCCCCCTCTCCCTCTCCCCTCTCCCTCTCCCCTCTCCCTCCCTCTCCCTCCCTCTCTCCCCCCCTCTCCCCCCCTCTCCCCCCCTCTCCCCCCTCTCCCTCTCCCCCCCTCTCCCTCTCCCCCCCTCTCCCTCTCCCCCCCTCTCTCCCTCTCCCCCCCCTCTCTCCCTCTCCCCCCCCCCCCCTCTCCCTCCCCCCCCCCCCCTCTCCCCCCCTCTCCCTCTCCCCCCCCTCTCCCTCTCCCCCCCCCTCTCCCTCTCTCCCCCCCTCTCCCTCTCTCCCCCCCCTCTCCCTCTCCCCCCCCCTCTCCCTCTCCCCCCCTCTCCCCCCCTCTCCCCCCCTCTCCCCCCTCTCCCCACTCTCCCTCTCCCCCCCTCTCCCCCCCTCTCCCCCCTCTCCCCCCCTCTCCCTCTCCCCCCCCCTCTCCCCCCTCTCCCTCTCTCTCCCCCCTCTCCCCCCTCTCCCTCTCTCCCCCCTCTCCCTCTCTCCCCCCTCTCCCTCTCTCCCCCCTCTCTCTCTCCCCCCCTCTCTCCCTCTCTCCCCCCCTCTCTCCCTCTCTCCCCCCCCTCTCTCCCTCTCCCCCCCCCTCTCTCCCTCTCCCCCCCCCTCTCTCCCTCTCCCCCCCTCTCTCCCTCTCCCCCCCCCTCTCCCTCTCTCCCCCCTCTCCCTCTCTCCCCCCTCTCTCTCTCCCCCCCTCTCTCCCTCTCTCCCCCCCTCTCTCCCTCTCTCCCCCCCTCTCTCCCTCTCCCCCCCCTCTCTCCCTCTCCCCCCCCCTCTCTCCCTCTCCCCCCCTCTCTCCCTCTCCCCCCCCTCTCCCTCTCCCCCCCCCCCTCTCCCTCTCCCCCCCCCTCTCTCCCTCTCCCCCCCCCCTCTCCCTCTCCCCCCCCCCTCTCCCTCTCCCCCCCCCTCTCCCTCTCCCTCCTCCCTCTCCCCCCCCTCTCCCCCTCTCCCCCCCCCTCTCCCCCTCTCCCCCCCCTCTCCCCCTCTCCCCCCCCTCTCCCTCTCCCCCCCCTCTCCCTCTCCCCCCCCTCTCCCTCTCCCCCCCCTCTCCCTCTCCCCCCCCTCTCCCTCTCCCCCCCCCTCTCTCCCTCTCCCCCCCCTCTCTCCCTCTCCCCCCCCTCTCCCTCTCCCCCCCCCCCCCTCTCCCTCTCCCCCCCCCCTCTCCCTCTCCCTCTCCCCCCCCCCTCTCCCTCTCCCCCCCCCCCTCTCCCTCTCCCCCCTCTCCCTCTCCCCCCCCTCTCCCTCTCCCTCCCCCCCCCCTCTCCCTCTCCCCCCTCTCCCTCCCCCCCCCCCCTCTCCCTCTCCCCCCCTCTCCCTCTCCCCTCTCCCTCCCTCTCCCCCCCCCCCTCTCCCTCTCCCCTCTCCCTCCCTCTCCCCCCCCTCTCCCCCCCCTCTCCCTCTCCCCCCCCTCTCCCTCTCCCCCCCTCTCCCTCTCCCCCCCCTCTCCCCACTCTCCCTCTCCCCCCCCTCTCTCCCTCCCCCCCCCCTCTCCCTCTCCCCCCCCCTCTCCCTCTCCCCCCCCCTCTCCCTCTCCCCTCTCCCTCCCTCTCTCCCCCCCTCTCCCCCCTCTCTCCCTCTCCCTCCCTCCCTCTCTCCCCCCCTCTCCCTCCCTCCCTCTCTCCCCCCCTCTCCCCCCCCCTCCCCCCCTCTCCCCCCTCTCCCCCCCCTCTCCCCACTCTCCCCACTCTCCCTCTCCCCCCCTCTCCCTCTCCCCCCCTCTCCCCTTTCCCCCCCCTCTCCCCCTCTCCCTCTCTCTCCCCCCCCTCTCCCCCCCTCTCCCTCTCCCCCCCTCTCCCTTCCCCCCCCCTCTCCCCCCTCTCCCTCTCTCTCCCCCCCCTCTCCCTCTCTCCCTCTCCCCCCTCCCTCTCCCCCCTCCCTCTCCCCCCCCCTCTCCCTCTCCCCCCCCTCTCCCTCTCCCCCCCCCTCTCCCTCTCCCCCCCCCTCTCCCTCTCCCTCTCCCCCCCCCTCTCCCTCTCCCCCCCCCTCTCCCTCTCCCCCCCCTCTCCCTCTCCCCCCCCCCTCTCCCTCTCCCCCCCCTCTCCCTTCCCCCCCCCTCTCCCTCTGCCCCCCCCCCTCTCCCCCCCCCCCCTCCCCTCTCCCCCCCCCCCTCTCCCTCTCCCCCCCCCTCTCCCCCCCCCCCCCCTTTCCCTCTTCCCCCCCCCTCTCCCTCTCCCCCCTCTCTCCCCCCTCTCCCCCCCCCTCTCCCCCCCCCCTCTCCCCCCCCTCTCCCTCTCCCCCCCCTCTCCCCACTCTCCCTCTCCCCCCCTCTCCCTCTCCCCCCCCTCTCCCTCTCCCTCTCTCTCCCCCCCCCTCTCCTCTCTCCCCCCCCCTCTCCCTCTCCTCCTCCCCCCCCTCTCCCTCTCCTCCTCCCCCCCTCTCCCTCTCCTCCTCCCCCCCCTCTCCCTCTCCTCCTCCCCCCCCCTCTCCCTCTCCTCCTCCCCCCCTCTCCCTCTCCCTCTCCTCCTCCCCCCCTCTCCCTCTCCCTCTCCTCCTCCCCCCCTCTCCCTCTCCCTCTCCTCCTCCCCCCCTCTCCTCTCCCTCTCCCCCCCCCCTCTCCCTCTCTCTCTTCTCCCCCCCCCCCCCTCTCCTCTCTTCTCCCCCCCTCTCCCTCTCCCTCTCCCTCTCCTCCCCCCCCCTCTCCCTCTCCCTCTCCCTCTCCTCCCCCCCCCTCTCCCTCTCCCTCTCCCTCTCCTCCCCCCCCTCTCCCTCTCCTCTCCCTCTCCTCTCCCTCCCCCCCCCCTCTCCCTCTCCCCTCTCCCTCTCCCTCCCCCCCCCCCTCTCCCTCTCCTCCCCCCCCCCCCCTCTCCCTCTCCTCTCCCTGGTGGGCGGGTCTATATCATATAGTAAAATAATTAATTTAAAAAAAAAACAGCGTGCAGTTCCCCCCAATTTTTATACCCAGCCAAGATAACACCCCACAGCTGGGGGCTGGTATTCTCATACTGGGGAGGCCTATGGTTATTAGGCTCTCTCCAGCCTAAAAATATCAGCCAGCAGCTGCCTAGAATTGCCGCATCCATTAGATGCGACAGTCCCGGCACTTTACCCAGCTCTTCCCGATTGCCCTGGTGCGGTGGCAATCGGAGTAATAAGGAGTTAATGGCAGCCCATAGCTGCCACTTAGTCCTAGATTAGTCATGGTATCATGGTAGGCATCTGAAATACCCCCCCCCCCCCATCATTAATTTGTAAGTAAACACAAACACCGGAAAATTCCTTTATTTGAAATAAGAACTAAAGTCACCCACTTTCACTACTTTATTAACCCCAATAACACCCCTGCAGGTCTGACGTAATCCACACGAAATCCCACGACTCGTCCAGTGATGCTACATCTAACGCTCACAGTGAGTGCCATAGAACATGACTGGCCGCTATGAGCTCCACGCAGCACCTGAAGTGAGCCATGCGGTCAGCGGTGACGTTACTCATGTTAGCCGCAGCCACAGCTGGAGTACGCCACCTGTGACAGCAAATCAGGCCGCAACTGCAGTGAGTCACGCTATCAGCGGTGACACCACTCAGGTTAGCCGCGGCACAGCTGGAGTCCTCTACCCATGATAGCAAATCATCCGAGTGACAGAAGTGAGCCACGCGATCAGCAGTGATGTCACTTGGGTGATTTCCGGTCACAGATGGAGTCCTCCACCTGTGACCGTAAATCGGGCCAGACTCAAGTGACCTGCAGGTGTAGGACTCGTGAGTGACATCACCGCTGATCGCACAGCTTACTTCAGTCGCGTTTTGAACCTCACAGACATGCCCGAGTTCATTCTGATCATGCGGCTCTGTGTGCAGTTACAGCTGGCAGTCATGTTCTGTGGCGCTCGCTGTGAATGAACAGAGATGTAGCAGAGCTGAATCGCCGTGGGACCTCGTGTGGATTACTTCGGTCCTGCAGAGGTGTTTGGGGGTTAATAAAGTGGTGAAAGAGGGGGCTTTGTATATTCCAATAAAGGATTTTTGGGGCAGTTTGTGTTTATTTACTGTCACAGATTAGTGATGGGGCTGGGATCTCATAGACTACTGCCATCACTAATCTAGGACTTAGTGGCAGCTATGGGCTGCCATTAACTTATTATTACCCTGATGGTCACCACACCAGGGCAACGAGAAGAGCTGGATCCAGTGCCAGAATTTGCACATCTTATGGATGCGCCACTTTTGGGGCAGCTGTGGGCTGATATTGTTAGGCTGGAAAGGGCCAAATAACGATGGCCCTTCCAACCCTAAAAAAATCAGCCCTCAGTTGTCTGCTGTACCTTGGCTATCCTTCTATCGAGCTATTCTGTTATTTCTTTCTATCTATTCTAGCTGTCCTTTATATCTATTTTATATGTTTTTTTCTATCAATTATCCTATCCTATAATATTTTGTCTTTTAAAAAAAAAGCTTTAACAAAATCGCAGTAAAATTGTGTCAAAATCGCACCATGCGGTTTTTTTTTTACATTTCCAGGCTCTATGTGACAAGCTGGAGTTTTGGTTGCAGTTTGTGTGCAGAAAAAAACTGCAGCGTTCGCATATCACCTAATCCTCTCCGCTGTCAGCGAGAACGGTGCATTTTATTTACTTACGTTGCCTATATGTTACAATGTTATTGCACCGCGCCGAGCTCCAGCCTCGCACTAGTTGGGGTTAGGAAGACTGTAAATAACAGCAGCTTAGTGTAAAGTAAAGACTTTTTTGGATCCTTGTGTTCTGTCCTCATTATCTGCTCATCTTCTGTCTTCAGGCATTGCCTATGCAGAGCGCAGCAGTGCAGATGTGTTTGTCATTGGTTAGTTCGCAGGGATCGACACAGCGAAGGTCACCTCTGTATATCCGGACTTCTGTCATTTCAGTTGACTTCGGTGCGAAGCTCAATAGTGAACAACAAACTCCTCTCACCTGCTGCGCCGTCTGTCTTGTTGCGTGGAGGGAATTACACCGCACACTTTCCTACATGGTTATCCCAAAATCAGCATCGCCACTAAAAATAAGAGTCTTCTAAATATCTACCGCTCTTCAATATAATGTATGTACACAGTGACTGCACCAGCAGAATAGAGAGTGCAGCTCTGGAGTATAATACAGGAGGTAACTCCGGATCAGTAATGTAATGTATGTACACAGTGACTGCACCAGCAGAATAGAGAGTGCAGCTCTGGAATATAATACAGGAGGTAACTCAGGATCAGTAATGTAATGTATGTACACAGTGACTGCACCAGCACAATAGAGAGTGCAGCTCTGGAGTATAATACAGGAGGTAACTCAGGATCATTATAGGATCAGTAATGTATGTACACTGTGACTGCACCAGCAGAATAGTGAGTGCAGCTCTGGAGTATAATACAGGAGGTAACTCAGGATCAGTAATGTATGCACACAGTGACTGCACCAGCAGAATAGTGAGTGCAGCTCTGGAGTATAATACAGGAGGTAACTCAGGATCAGTAGTGGGTGAATATTGTTTTGCACAGAATACATTTTGGTCCTTCTGGATGTCTGATGGTGACTTTTTGTTCTTACCTTTTCGTGTTTGTACATTTTTCACTATATACTATTCTGTAGTAATATTTGGGTCATGCAGCATTTGCTGCTGTATTGCTGATATTACTGACGTATATTCGGACGCTGTTGCACTGTTGATGGTCATTACCTCGGTGTCTGATTATTGATTACGT